>NC_139979.1:36348466-36488466 GCF_963993115.1 Abramis brama | reverse complement strand
GATGTTCCTAAATCCGAACCGCTGAAGACGCAGTGGCTGAGTTTGTTTTCGAAGGGAATATTCCCCTAGCCTGGTTCTACCAGACTCTCGTACATTTCATTTGTACAGAGAGTCTGGCCTCTCTCCATTGAGAAACGTTTACTTCCTTGTAGGCGGGTTCTCTGTTAAAGTTCAAAACTATTGGATCTGCCCAGAGTCACTCAGGATCTGCCATAGCCAATCGCTAACGTGTGGTCGTGACGTATGTCATGCGCCGAAACCGGTCGGAAACAACAAGTCCGAATGATCAGAGGATTATGTTTAGAATAAGATGTCTGTCAACGAGAGCTGCAGGTTTTGTTCATCGAATTTAAGAGGAACAATTGTAAATTCTAAATGTATATTTGACACTAAGGAAGGTGATGTATCCAGTCAACTGTCGAAGCTGGGTCTAATCATTAAAGGGATAGTTCACTTTGAAATTCAATTTTGGTATGTTTTAGCTTACCTGAAGGGCATCCAAGATGTAGGTGTCTTTTTTTCCGCAGTAGTTTCAATTTTGATATTTTTAGGTCAAACCGTTCTTGTCTGTCAGTCATATAATGCAGGTCTATGGCCACCACCTCAAAGAGCATGCACAGAGTCCAAATTAAACAATTCCCCATCGTCCAAATTAAACAATTCCCCATCGTAAGTACACACTGATGGCCTAAGACACGAAACGAGCGGTTTGTGTGATAAAACGAACAGTATTTATATCATTTTTACCTCTTATACACAACCACGTCAAGTGATCTGAGGGCGCGCGCGCATCCTGGTGTGTGACATGTACGCAGACTGGTGCATAGATATATACACTAGATGTCGCCTTGTCTACGGCAGTTCATTGGAATGAATGTCTTTAAGGCGACGTCTAGTGTGTATATCTATGCCGCTGCGGTCGTTTCGGATCTGCCGCAAATGCTGTACGGTACAGTGATCACCGTCCAAAATGTCACGGTCATCGTGCACGCCGAGCTGCCCAGCACGAACTCCTAACTTTTCTGCCTCCTTCACTTGGTCCCACATTAGTGCAACAAGAGGGGAGACGACAACAACTATCGGCTTTGCATCCCTATCGTTCGCCTTAGCTAACTCATTCACCACTAGCGGAGTGAGCTGGAAAATCAAACTTTTCCCGAACCCCGTGGGGAGGAGGGTCACAACATCATGGCCACCAACAAAACTTAGCAAACATTGTTCTTGCTCCGGCTTTAACTTCTATATATTAGGCAGTTTTGCAACAACGGACCGAATAGCTTTTCTCACGTCTTTCTCCGCTGCCATTACTGAACTCCAACTCAAACTGACGCACTACATCAACGTCATCGTTCTCAGCCACTCCCTCTGTTCGCTGATTGGTCCTACAAAAAATTGGTTTCTGGAAACCTAAGAATATACAGCAGTCCCAGACGTAGTACTGAAGGAAAATGAAATTGAGCGGAAGTGCGTAGGAGGGCGCAGCCAGGCTAATATTCCCCACGATCAACAGCAATGCTTTCATGTTTGCTTTCAAAATCCCTGACAGTTCTACCTAACACTGCATAGATAACGTTACGCATCACTGACAAGCCTACATTTACCGAAAATGTTTTTTTCATGACCATTAGCTGTAACATCAATCTGTCAATGAAGTAACGTATACATCAGTAAACACATAGCGTGCATATCTCACTACTCTACCCTGCCAGTACACACAAAGATAGACATTACGTTAACCAACCATTCAGAACCATCCTGTTTTCCGACTCCGGTTCAAACTGATACGGTTGCACAGTGTCCTCAGAGACTCCCGCTGCCATTCTTCAAAATATACCCTCAACTGTTGTCAAGGCATCACAGGACAGAGGGGCGGGGCTCCACAGAACAGAGGGGCGGGGTCAGCAAAGCTCATTATTATTTAAAGACACATGCACTCAAACGGCGTGCTGAAAACAGCTGTTTTTGACCAGGTAAAATGAGTGTTTTCTTACAATACTAATGAAAATTTTTAATTAAAGTATATTACAAACTTTTAATTTAGACCCCAAAGTACAAAAATGGCATTTTATGACCCCTTTAAGATATTGAAGCACCAAATTTAGTACACAATATAGGCCTACCTTATTAATAAAGCATACTTTATAGAGGCAAACAGATTACATCAGATTATGAACAACACCCATAGAATCACTCCCATAAAACCATTATAAAGATTAACGTGCAATAGCGTGTTGCATGTTCAATAAGCTGTATAGGTTATAGTATAGTATAGTTTTAATTTCACCATCTTACTGCATTAACGTTAAGCTTTTTCTTTATAATATGCGCTATGGGAGGAAAACTATATACAGACAAGAGCCTACAGTATATGAACGCGACACGCAAAGTTTCACGCTAAGGGCATTTTCCTTCCTTAGAGCCTGTTTCATGCAGAATCGCTCTTGAAAACAATCAAACAGACAGTGTATAAATGCAGTATTGAGCACAACTCTTGCATTGCACATGTGCGGCTGTCACGACGGTGTAGCAGAACACTTCAGAAAGATGTCCCGCAAGCACTGTACGTGCTTCCCCATCGGCTAACCCTGCTTTCGGCTCACTGTGTTAAAAACATTCATTTGTTTCCACAGTAGTTTCAATTTTGATATTTTTAGGTCAAACCGTTCTTGTCTGTCAGTCGTATAATGCAGGTCTATGGTCACCACCTCTAAGAGCATGCACAGAGAAGTCCAAACTAAACAATTCCCCATCGTAAGTACACACTGATGGCCCAAGACACGAAACGAGCGGTTTGTGTGAGAAAACGAACAGTATTATATCGTTTTTACCGATAAAACGCACGAGAGATCACTTCCGGCGCTTTCCGGCACTTGCGCAGACTAAGCCAGAACGCGTGCACACGTCACACACCAGGAAGCGCGCGCCCTCAGATCACTGGGACGTGGTTGTGTATAAGAGGTAAAAACAATATAAATACTGTTTGTTTTCTCACACAAACCGCTCGTTTCGTGTCTTAGGCCATCAATGTGTACTTACGATGGGGAATTGTTTAATTTGGACTTCTCTGTGGATGCTCTTTGAGGTGGTGACCATAGACCTGCATTATACGACTGACAGACAAGAACGGTTTGACCTAAAAATATCAAAATTGAAACTACTGTGGAAACAAAGACACCTGCATCTTGGATGCCCTTGAGGTAAGCTCAAACATACTAACACTTAATTTCAAAGTGAACTGTCCCTTTAATGTTTGTTGCTTTACTGGTTTTATTGTTTAATGTCATTGCTTTTATGGATTTTGTAAGGTGTTCTTGAGTGCCATGAAAGGCACCTATAAATAAAATGTATTATTATTATTATTATTATTATACTGCCTACTATTACTTTTACTAATAGTGTGTGAAATTGTTGTGAATCATCAGACTCAGTCAGGTCCATTTGCAACAGTTTATTATTCAAAGTCAACAGGCAAGGGTCCAGTACCGGCAAGAACAGTGTAGCAGGGCAGGCGAGGCGTAAAGAGAACCAGGCAAGGGGTCAGAGGCAGGCAGCAGACAATACAAGATCCAGGAATCAGGCAGAAGGTCAATGGGCAGGCAGCAGACAAACAAAGAGAGAGTTTCAGCAAGGGTCACAAACACAGGCAGGATAACTTTCTAGAAAACGCTCAGAGATGCACACAACAGTGAAACAAGACTTCACACAGAGTGTGCTGTGAGTGTGGTTTATATAGGGCTGGGAATGAGTAACAGCTGTGTGTGATCATTACTCACAGGTGAAAATGGGATCAGTGCAAGAGTGAGGCATTGTGGGATTTGGAGTTCAAGAGACAGTCAGTATTCGGGTGAGGGCACCCGTTGGCGGTTACTGAGAGAGATTGCGGGACTGGTAGTCGTGACAGAGCCCCCCCCCTGCGAGCGACTCCTGGCGCGAGGATGCTGGCGACGACGGGGTCTACCACGTGGTCGAGGAGCAGGCTTGTTCGGGTGGTTTAGATGGAACTCCTGAGTGAGCGTGGGGTCCAGTATATCTTTGGCGTTGACCCATGACCGTTCCTCTGGACCGAACCCTTCCCAATCAACTAGATACTGGAGATTGCCGCCCCGGCGCCTGGAGTCTAGCAGTTGGTGGACTCGGTAGGCCTCTTCGCCCTCCACTAGGATGGATTGGGGAGTTGGCTCTGCGGACCTCTCCTCCCCTTCCTCGATGGGGTCCGTGGCCGGCTTGAGCAGTGAAACATGGAAAGTGGGAGCAATGCGAAGGTGATTAGGCAGGGCAAGACGATAGGATACTGGGGTGATCTGCCGGAGGATCTTAAATGGACCCACATACCTCGGGCTGAGTTTCTTGCAGGGGAGGCGGAGGTCTCGAGTAGAGAGCCACACCCACTGGCCAGGTTGGTACTCTGGGTTGGGTCGACGGTGACGGTCGGCCTGTCTCTTGCAGCGATTTATGGCCCGCTGGAGGTGAGTGTGTGCAAGGTTCCATGTCTCCTCACTGCGCCTTAACCAATCATCCACGGAGGGAACGTTAGTGGGTTCGCCGGACCATGGGAACAGGGGTGGTTGAAAGCCGAGGATACATTGAAAGGGGGTCAGACCCGTGGAGTGTTTTCGGATGGAGTTCTGGGCGTACTCAGCCCACATTAAGTACCGACTCCAATCCTCTTGATGAAGGTGGCAGTAAGACCGAAGGAACCGGATGATTTCTTGGTTGAGGCGCTCGACTTGTCCGTTGGCCTGGGGATGGTATCCGGACGTAAGGCTCACGTTAATCTGGAGCATCTGGAAGAAGGCTGCCCAGACTCGAGAGGTGAATTGGGGACCCCTGTCGGACACGATATCTTCGGGCAGCCCATAAAATCGGAATACCAGGTTGCAGAGGTGTTCAGCCGTCTGCAGAGCAGTGGGGAGTTTGGCGAGC
This sequence comes from Abramis brama, assembly GCF_963993115.1. Lineage (NCBI taxonomy): Eukaryota > Metazoa > Chordata > Actinopteri > Cypriniformes > Leuciscidae > Abramis > Abramis brama. The sequence goes on along the minus strand of NC_139979.1, from coordinate 36,483,543 downwards.
GGAATAAGACGACAGGCTTTGGAGAAACGATCTACCACTGTGAGGATGGTGGTGTGACCGTCGGAGGGGGGTAAATCAGTAACAAAATCGATGGCAATATGTGACCAGGGGCGTTGTGGGACTGGGAGAGGATGGAGTAGACCGGCGGGCAGTAGTCGGGACGCTTTCTGAGTGTTACAGTTCTGGCACTGCTGGATGAACTTGCTGGCGTCGCGGACTAAGGTGGGCCACCAGTAGTGGTTCTGGAGGAGTTGAATGGTGGCCGTGATTCCTGGGTGCCCAGAGCTGGGGAGAGCGTGTACGTGTTCCAGGACCCTTTTTCGGAGTGCTTCGGGGACATGAACTCTATTGGGAGGACAGTCTGGGGGAACTTCTATCTGGGCGTTGGCCTGACTGAGCTCGGTTTCAATATCCCACTGGATAGGACCGAGAACGAGGTCGGGGTTCAGAACTGTTTCAGGAGTCTGGGAGGTCAGGTCCGAGTCATATTGACGAGACAAAGCATCAGCCTTAGTGTTCTTAGAACCGGGACGGTAAGTGACCGTGAATTGGAACCGAGTGAAGAACAGAGACCATCTGGCTTGTCTGGGGTTCAACCTCTTGGCTGTGCGGAGGTACTCTAGATTCTTGTGGTCCGTGAGTACAGTGAAGGAGTGTGAGGCTCCCTCCAGCCAGTGCCGCCACTCCTCGAAAGCGGCTTTCATAGCCAGCAGTTCACGATCACCTACATCGTAGTTCCGCTCTGCCGCGTTGAGCTTCCTGGAGTAGTAGGCACAGGGGTATAACTTGGGTGGAGATCCCTGCTGTTGGGACAGAATGGCGCCTAGGCCTGTGTTAGAGGCATCCACTTCCACTACAAAGGGCAACTCTGGGTTGGGATGGTGCAGGATGGGGGCCGTGGTGAACCGTTGCTTGAGTTGGTTGAAGGCGTGGGTGGCGCCCTCATTCCAGGGGAGACGCGACGTGCTTTTCCGCACCAGAGAGGTAAGGGGCCCTGCCACCGTGCTGAAGTCCCTAATGAAGCGGCGGTAAAAGTTCGCAAACCCAAGGAAGCGTTGCAACTCCTTCAGGGAGGTGGGTTGAGGCCAGCTCAAAACTGCCTTGACCTTACTCTCGTCCATTGCCACGCCTTCTGGACTGATGACATAACCCAGGAATGTTGTAGTGGTCTGGTGGAAATCACACTTCTCGATCTTAGCGTAGAGTTGATGCTGGATGAGTCTTTGGAGGACTGCCCGGACGTGCTGGATGTGATCTTTTAAGGTGTCTGAATAAATCAGGATGTCGTCAATGTAAATGATAACAGTTCGGTGGAGCATATCTCGGAATACATCATTTATGAAAGACTGGAAGACGGCTGGACTGTTTGCCAGGCCGAATGGCATAACCAGATATTCATAGTGCCCCGTGCAGGTGGAAAAGGCGGTCTTCCACTCGTCCCCTTCGCGGATGCGGATCAGGTTATAGGCACACCGCAAATCCAGTTTAGTGTAGAATCTGGCCGTGCGAAGGAGTTCCAAGGCGGCGGGCACTAGGGGCAGCGGAACTTGATTGTGCAGTCATTAAGAGCTCTATAATCAATACAGGGTCGGAGACCGCCGTCTTTCTTCTGCACAAAGAAAAACCCGGCCGATGCAGGGGACGTTGAGGGACGTATGAAGCCCTTCGCGAGTTCCTCCTCAATGTATTTTCGCATGGCCTCGGTTTCTGGTTGGGAGAGTGGGAAAACTCGGCCCTTGGGAGGCGTGGTGCCCGGCAGCAGATCGATGGCACAGTCGTTGGTACGGTGAGGAGGAAGCCTGGAGGCTTTTGTCTTGCTGAAGGCCTCCGACAGATCGTGATACACGGATGGGAGGCGGTTCATCACAGCGTCCTCCCAGGGCTCGATGATGCTTTGGACTGATAATGGTGTGACAGTGGTGAGACAGGTAGCATGACAGTTCTTTCCCCAACAGACGATTTGGCCGGTTGCCCACTGGATGTGTGGGTCGTGCTTGCGGAGCCAGGGCAGGCCCAGGATGACAGGTGTGTGTGGAGCGTGAAGTACATAGAATTGGATGGTCTCACAGTGAAGGGCTCCAGTCCGCATGCAGATCTCTTGAGTGACGTGGGAAACCCGGCCGGAGCCTAGCGGCCGCCCATCGACTGCTTCGACTGTGAGGGGAGAGGAACAGGGTATCAGAGCAATCTTGTGGTGCATGGCATAATCTCGGGACATGAAGTTTCCAGCCGCTCCGGAATCTATTAAGGCAGGCGTGGAGACTACTTGGCCATTAATAGTGAACTCAAGGGGTACAGATACACAGGAGTTGGGATTGAGAGAATCAATGGTTAGACTCACCGGTGCCACATCTCTCAGACGGGGTCGTGAAGGACAGTTGAGACGGAAGTGACCAGCCTCGCCACAATACAAGCACAAATTCTGTGACCTCCGTCGCTCTTTCTCTTCCTGGGTCAGCCTGGAAGCGTTTATTTGCATGGGCTCACTGGTTTCCGTTGAGGCTGGACCGGAGGCTCGAGAAGTGAAAAGGTAGCGGGAGGTAGACACAGGGCGATTGCTGCCGGGGCGGCGAGATCGTAACAGATTATCTATTTGGATGGACAGGTGGATGAACTGATCAAGATCCTTCCCCTCATCACGACAGGCCAGCTCCGCTTGCAGCTCATGGGTTAAGCCTCGCCGGAAGACCACCTTCAGCGCATTATCGGTCCAGTTCGTCTGAGCCGCGAGGGTGCGGAATTCGAGTGCATACTCAGCAGCGGTGGACCGGCCCTGCGTGAGTTCCAGGAGACGATCCTCCGCTCCCTTACCCTCCTTGGAGTGTTCGAAGACTGCCTGGAACCGCTGAAGAAATTCAGCGAACGTGGAAAAGGCGGTACCATCTGATCTCCATACCGCTGTGATCCAGTCCAGAGCGCGACCGGTGAGCAGTGAGCAAACAAAGGCGATTTTACTGGCATCAGTAGAATGAGACGTGGGTTGTTGGGCAAGATACAGCGAGCACTGGAGAACAAAGCCCTTACATTTATTTGGGTCCCCCTCGAACTTCTCAGGAAGTGCAAGGCGGGGGCTCGTGCTCGCGGAGGGTTGAAGCTCGGGAGCGTGGGCAGTAGGTGGAGGCGTAGGCACTGGAGGCGGCTTTGAAGCAGAGGTTTGCAGCGCCTGGACCGCCTTTATCAATTCTTCGGTTAATGAAGTCAGGCGGTTTAGTTGGTGATGATGAGCAGCAAGCTGGCTGGCTTGGGCAGAGAAAGCAACAGACAAGGCAGACATCGTTGCTGGACCTTCTTCTGGCGAAGTCTTCTGTTGTGAATCATCAGACTCAGTCAGGTCCATTTGCAACAGTTTATTATTCAAAGTCAACAGGCAAGGGTCCAGTACCGGCAAGAACAGTGTAGCAGGGCAGGCGAGGCGTAAAGAGAACCAGGCAAGGGGTCAGAGGCAGGCAGCAGACAATACAAGATCCAGGAATCAGGCAGAAGGTCAATGGGCAGGCAGCAGACAAACAAAGAGAGAGTTTCAGCAAGGGTCACAAACACAGGCAGGATAACTTTCTAGAAAACGCTCAGAGATGCACACAACAGTGAAACAAGACTTCACACAGAGTGTGCTGTGAGTGTGGTTTATATAGGGCTGGGAATGAGTAACAGCTGTGTGTGATCATTACTCACAGGTGAAAATGGGATCAGTGCAAGAGTGAGGCATTGTGGGATTTGGAGTTCAAGAGACAGTCAGTATTCGGGTGAGGGCACCCGTTGGCGGTTACTGAGAGAGATTGCGGGACTGGTAGTCGTGACAGAAATAGTATACAATATGCAACAGATAATAGATGTGTTGGACTAGGGCTGTACCCGATCGGAGAGAGTTACTGAGTACTGACGCACACCTTCTGCTTCCCGTAGTGACGCTCACGTGGTGTTTTTTTATCACGTGGTGTTTGTCATGTGTTGCACTTTTTATTGATTTATCCAAAGCATTTGATTCTGTGGATCATGATCTTCTCTTGCAAAGGCTTAAATGTGTAGGTTTTAGTAGTACAGTTTTAAAATGGTTTTCAAATTATTTGACTGGAAGAATTCAATGTGTGTCTGTAGATAACTATATTTCTAACCCATTGATAGTGAAGACAGGTGTCCCTCAAGGACCAATTTTATTTTCCATCTATATAAATGAACTTGGTGTAGGATTAGAGACCGTAAAAGTACACTTTTATGCAGATGATACTATCATTTATACAATGGCTTCATCCATAAAAGTGGCAATGGACTGTTTACAAAATGCTTTTAATTTATTTCAGACTTCACTTGATAATCTAAAATTGGTGATGAATACAAAAAAAAAACTAAATACATGATCTTCACACGCTCCAGATTATCACTAAATGATTTTATGATTAAAACTTTTGATGGTACTCTGCTTGAGAGAGTTGCATCTTATAAATATCTTGGAATTTGGCTGGATGATAAATTTACTTTTAGTACTCATATTGATATACTTTTAAAGAAATTGAGACCAAGATTGGGTTTTTATTTTCGTTTGAAAAAAAATGTTTTTCCTTTGTTGCTCAAAAACGATTAGTGGAAAGTACCTTTTTGCCAGTATTGGACTATGGTGATATAATAAATATGCATGCGCCTTTAAATACTTTGAAAAGATTGGATGTTGTTTATCATGCTGCTTTACGATTTGTGACTGGTTCAAGTGTGCGTACACATCACTGTAATTTATATGAGTTGACAAACTGGACTTCACTGTGCTTGAGGAGGAAACATCATATGTTGATCTTTATTTTAAAAGCTTTACTGGGTAAATTACCACAGTATATATCTAATCTTTTGACATACTGTACTAGTATCTATAATACTAGATCAACAGTTAAACTTTTACTCAAAACTCAATTTTCCACACAGAATAAGGTAGATCAGCCTTCTCTAACTATGCTCCTTATGCATGGAATGAGCTCTGAGGTGTATTACACATGAAATATGTACCATCTCTCACTTTGTTTAAAAACATTTTAAAGTCTGTTTTTATAGAACGGTGTAAATGTTTTAGCAATTGATTATGGTTTGTATTGTCTTTCAGATATGGAAATTCTTTGTATGTTTATTCTGTTGTGTTATGTACTACTTTGTATTTTTTGTCTTGTGCTGACTATCTTGACCAGGACTCCTGGTAGAAGAGATATTGTATCTCAATGGGACCTTCCTGGTTAAACAAATAAAAAAAATTAAAAAAAATAAAAATAAATGCAATATTTGTCAAATACACAGATATTTCAGAGACTTTCATTCAATACTTTATGTACTGCTTAATACAGCATCTGTATAAAGTTCAGCATAATGAAGCCTATACTCTGACTAAAGTGGTGTGGTGTCATCTAGGCTTTACTGCCAGCAGAGGGCAGCCTCGTCCCTCACTGCTCCCATACACGCTCTTATTCCCAGACTACACTTCCCAGCCTCGTCCCTCACCGCTCCCAAACACGCTCTTATTCCCAGACTACACTTCCCAGCCTCGTCCCTCACCGCTCCCATACACGCTCTTATTCCCAGACTACACTTCCCAGCCTCGTCCCTCACCGCTCCCAAACACGCTCTTATTCCCAGACTACACTTCCCAGCCTCGTCCCTCACCGCTCCCATACACGCTCTTATTCCCAGACTACACTTCCCAGCCTCGTCCCTCACCGCTCCCATACACGCTCTTATTCCCAGACTACACTTCCCAGCCTCGTCCCTCACCGCTCCCATACACGCTCTTATTCCCAGACTACACTTCCCAGCCTCGTCCCTCACCGCTCCCATACACGCTCTTATTCCCAGACTACACTTCCCAGCCTCGTCCCTCACCGCTCCCATACACGCTCTTATTCCCAGACTACACTTCCCAGCCTCGTCCCTCACCGCTCCCATACACGCTCTTATTCCCAGACTACACTTCCCAGCCTCGTCCCTCACCGCTCCCATACACGCTCTTATTCCCAGACTACACTTCCCAGCCTCGTCCCTCACCGCTCCCATACACGCTCTTATTCCCAGACTACACTTCCCAGCCTCGTCCCTCACCGCTCCCATACACGCTCTTATTCCCAGACTACACTTCCCAGCCTCGTCCCTCACCGCTCCCATACACGCTCTTATTCCCAGACTACACTTCCCAGCCTCGTCCCTCACCGCTCCCATACACGCTCTTATTCCCAGACTACACTTCCCAGCCTCGTCCCTCACCGCTCCCATACACGCTCTTATTCCCAGACTACACTTCCCAGCCTCGTCCCTTACCGCTCCCATACACGCTCTTATTCCCAGACTACACTTCCCAGCCTCGTCCCTCACCGCTCCCATACACGCTCTTATTCCCAGACTACACTTCCCAGCCTCGTCCCTCACCGCTCCCATACACGCTCTTATTCCCAGACTACACTTCCCAGCCTCGTCCCTCACCGCTCCCATACACGCTCTTATTCCCAGACTACACTTCCCAGCCTCGTCCCTCACCGCTCCCATACACGCTCTTATTCCCAGACTACACTTCCCAGCCTCGTCCCTCACCGCTCCCATACACGCTCTTATTCCCAGACTACACTTCCCAGCCTCGTCCCTCACCGCTCCCATACACGCTCTTATTCCCAGACTACACTTCCCAGCCTCGTCCCTCACCGCTCCCATACACGCTCTTATTCCCAGACTACACTTCCCAGCCTCGTCCCTCACCGCTCCCATACACGCTCTTATTCCCAGACTACACTTCCCAGCCTCGTCCCTCACCGCTCCCATACACGCTCTTATTCCCAGACTACACTTCCCAGCCTCGTCCCTCACCGCTCCCATACACGCTCTTATTCCCAGACTACACTTCCCAGCCTCGTCCCTCACCGCTCCCATACACGCTCTTATTCCCAGACTACACTTCCCAGCCTCGTCCCTCACCGCTCCCATACACGCCCTTATTCCCAGACAAAACTTCCCAGCCTCGTCCCTCACCGCTCCCATACACGCCCTTATTCCCAGACTACACTTCCCAGCCTCGTCCCTCACCGCTCCCATACACGCCCTTATTCCCAGACTACACTTCCCAGCCTCGTCCCTCACCGCTCCCATACACGCCCTTATTCCCAGACTACACTTCCCAGCCTCGTCCCTCACCGCTCCCATACACGCCCTTATTCCCAGACTACACTTCCCAGCCTCGTCCCTCACCGCTCCCATACACGCTCTTATTCCCAGACTACACTTCCCAGAACTCCCTGCTCAGAATCAGTTTAACTGGTGCAGCTGTGTCTTGTTTCATTTGATCATTATCCCTGTCTATTTACATGCCTTTTGCTCTGTAGTCAGAATGAAGTCTTGTTTCTTTGGGTTTGCATTAGCTGTCAGTGTTTCGCGCAGGTCAGTCAATCATTTTATTTTTTAAATCACGTTTAAAAACAACCGAAGTGCTTTACAGACCCAACCTTACAAAACATATACACAAACAACCCATAAAACACAACAAAGCACTAAATAAACCACATGTAACTTAATAACAGTTAAAAGCAGCAGAGAAGAGATGGATCTTCAATATAGATGTAGGTCTAGTGTTCCTCATGTTAATCTTTGCCTGAGTCTTGGGTTCCTCGTTCCTGTAAGCCTTCTGTGGACTGTGTGTGTGTGTGTGGACTGTGTGTGTGTGTGTGGACTGATTATATGTGCTTGACCCTCTGCCTGGTGTGGACTATGACTTTGGATTACATTTGTCATTAAACTGCGTTTGGATTCTCACTCTCTCTCTGCTGAATGCAACACCACCAAATCATAACAGGTCTACGCTTTTTTTAACCACCAAAGGTCTTGATCTAACACCGTAATTATGTTTGTCGGTGTAAAGTCAAGTTTCTGTGAAATTAAATTGTTTTTCACTTAAAATCAGTTGATTGGATTTTATTTCGCTCAACAAAAAATATAAACTGAAGATATGTTAACATAAAAATGTACCTGATGTGGAAACGTAAATTAACTGGTTTGACTATCAAAAATATAAATATAGCTGCAAGCAGCAATTATTCAAGCTTTTTAATTCCTTTATGCCATCTATGCTGTTAGGATCTATGTCAACCTGAAATGTAGGCCTGACACCATACAATGCACAAAAGAATACGCTAAAACACACAAAGAAAACAAAGGCTTAAACAATAATACGTGATACACAATATGCATGCTTACACGCTTACACACACACACACACACACACACATTTTGTTGTAGATACAGATTTTTAAATAAATTGTTATTGGTTAACAAAATGTTTACTGCAAGTCTCCTCTGGATGTTAACTCCTTTAAGCTTACATGCATGCTCACACACACACACACACACACACACACACACACACACACACACACACACACACACACACAAATAAATATGTTTTCAATGTTATTGGGATATGTTGTGAAAATGTATTTTAATGGTCTATAAACATTTCGCATATTTCTTTGTAAACTAATTATACAAAACTATATTACCAGTGCATCAAAATGAAAAATAAAAATTGTTTTAAGCATTTATTTATCAGTCAATGCTGGAAACTGATAGAAACATTTCCCTCTTGTGGACAACAGAAGTATTACAGCCTTCATCTATGTGAGCATCAGAAATCCATGATGTCCAGCATGTTTCTTCGATATGACTAGCTCTACATATGAACACAGTTTTGAGTTTCTACTTTGAGCACACAACATGCTGAGTTTTGCTGTTTATCTAAGTCTACTCCACCTTAAAATAACATTAAAACTAAGCTTGTATTTGTAGCAGGTAAAATGCTGTAAATGACCTCATCTTTCGCAGTCAAAACTGACTGCATCAACACAGTATGATAGATTGCATGCGGAGTATCTGCCTTAGCAAATCACACTACATTACTGCCGTTTACGACAATTATCTTCTGTAAAAGTGGGCATTTAGCACTTACTAGCATGAAGAACAAAAATAGACACAGACTGTGCATAGAGATCGATTTAAGAATAGATCATGTTCATGTAAAGTTTGTAACATACTTTGGTTAAAATTCCTCAATGGTTGTGTAAAACAACACCTTTTTACCTACTCAAAAGCAGCTCTGTTCACAGCGACCTGTTTCAGTGCATGCCTCTTTAAATAATAATGAGCAACTGCCCCAAAAACACAACATTTTGATTTTATTATGAATGTACACAAATAAAAGAAGACATTTCACAGTTTTGGATGATGTATAACACTTATATGTAAGATCAAATTTGCACTGAGAAGAAAAAAAGAGTTATGGCCACTGTCAGGTCAATCGTTACGTTTTCCTGACACAGATTGGTCGTCATTACGAGACCTGTAATCCTTGTGGGAACATTCAGTTCCAATATCTGTGCTCCTCAAAACTTATGGCCATGAACTGTATGGATACACTTGCTGCATAGATCATAAACCATCAGTCCTATTATTGTTTATTTTGGGACACTTTTGGTTAACTCAGGATGAGAACACAAAAATAAAAGATTCGTTTACACTGCTCCCTTTCAAATCATGTCTACATTAGGCTGAGCCAGGCATCGTGCAAGACAGATATCTGAACAGTTTTGGATGCTTTTTCTCTTTTTAAAGGTCACTCTCAAAGCTTCGAAGTCCTCAGGATTTGCGATTGCCAACTCCGCAATAGGGCCTTGCATGACAATGGTATTTCTGCCAACATTCATTGTGTTGTGTGTGTCATAGTCGGCAGCAGCAGAGACGGAGCCGGATCTAAGTGCTGCAGTCTTTATTCAGAAACTAACTCAAATCTTCAAACCCACACTCAAGAACAGGAATACCAGGAACAGAACAACCAACTTAAAACAGCGAACTGAAAGAAATACAAGGCTTACATAGACAGCAAACAGAGGAACTAATGAGACTAATTAGAATGTTGTATGAGTTTGATACGGCATAAAGGTGAGTAAATTATATTAATAATGACAATTATCATTTTTGGGTGTGCTATTGCTTTAAGAGCAGACTACAAAACAAATATATGGTTAAATCACAACAAACTTAAAGGTGACCTATTATGCCCATTTTCACATGATGTAATATAAATCTCTGATGACCTCAAAATGTGTCTGTGAAGTTTCAGCTCAAAATACCACCCAGAGGTTTTATTATAGGGGTTTCAATAGCGCGCGCGCTCTGTAGGCACAGATGAGTTGCCAAATGAGAACGACTGACATCTCTATCTTTTCATACAGATTACATAAACAGAGAATATTTGTTTTCATTTTGAAATAGATAATTTAAAACCATAAACTTTATTCAATTCAATTCAATTCAAATTTATTTGTATAGCGCTTTTCACAATACATATTGTTTCAAAGCAGCTTTACAGAAAGTGCATTTCAGAAATGTACATAGAAAAATACAGTTAGTTAATTAATCATGCATTAATTTAGGGCATAAACATATCGCCAGTGTCGAGTCGTCTCTTCACAGGCTTCGAGTCGTCTCTGCACGGGTGTTGGGGCATCTGTAGTTTCCATGGGAGGCTGGATACAAACTGGAGCAGACAATCTGTATTTACCTCGGGACTAGCGTCCCGAGATAACAACAGAAAAGCAGATGGGAAATAATTAGCGTAGCTGCTGTTCATAACAATAATGCATTCAATCTGATTCAACTGTAGTATAAAAGGTAAGTATTATGTGAATGCTTGGCTAAAGAGATGCGTTTAATCTAGTTTTAAACTGGGACAGCGAGTCTGAGCCTCGAACAATATCAGGAAGGCCATTCCACAGTTTAGGAGCTAAATGTGAAAATGCCCTCCCTCCTTTAGTGGACTTAGATATCCTAGGAATGACCAGAAGCCTCAAATTTAGTGATCTTAAAGAGCGCGATGGATTGTAGGGTGATAGAAGTTCCGTTAAATACCTAGGAGCTAAACCATTTAGTGCTTTATAGGTCATTAGTAATACTTTGTAATTGATACGGAACTTTATAGGTAACCAATGTAGAGATGATAGAATTGGTGTTATATGATCATATTTCCTTGACCTAGTAAGAACTCTAGCAGCTGCATTTTGGACTAACTGTAGCTTGTTTATTGAGGATGCAGGACAACCAGCTAATAAAGCATTACAGTAATCTAGTCTCGAGGTCATGAATGCATGAACTAACTTTTCTGCATCAGAAACTGATAGCATATTACGTAGCTTAGCAATGTTTCTGAGGTGGAAAAAGGCTGTTCTTGTAACATATGAAATATGATTTTCAAAAGACAAGTTGCGGTCTAATATAACACCCAGGTCTTTCACTGTAGTGGATAAAGTAACAGGACATCCTTCTAAAGTAAAGTTGTATTGTAAGAGGTTTTGTGGGCAGTATACTGGAAAACCATTTGGAAGCTTATCATAAAAATGAATGTTGCTTTAATTCTGTCTCTTAACTTTCTTCCTTATTTGATTCAGATGCTGGTGAAAAGGTTTGAGTCCTAAAGGTGTCCCCAGAACACTGAACAGTTTTTTTTCCTGCGCCTGCCTTTACTAACATGCAAGTTCACCATCCTTCCTCCCCCTTCTCGTTCCGTGAACCTCTGGAGTTGTGAGTTAAGACTTAAAAAAAAAAAAAATTAACTGTTCCTGTGGTGTTGAGCAACTACAATTCCTGTTAATCCTATAATTTTATATTATAATTTATTTAAAGTGAATAAATTGTAATGAAAAATAAATAAAATTAAATAGCTAAAGTAAATCGTAAGTGGAAGTGCATCTGTCAATTCATTGAATGTTCAAAATATTATGAATCTTTATTTAGAAAAAAATACACATTGGTTGGCCTATTCATGAGCATACATCAGCAATTACACATGTTTAGGGGAATAGGGCATTATTAATATACCATGTAAGGTGGTATGTGCTAGAAATGGGTAAACCACTATCAGTGAGTCTGCCCGTGGGGTGGGGGCCCCGCCGCGCCAGGCAGTGTCCCTCAGAAACATACCCCTTGTCCCCCCTTGGGCTTATTAGCAGGTGGTCACCCTAGATTCATCAGAAGGATCCTTCGCAGCCTTGCCTACCCCACAATGCACTGCGCGCCGGAGACGAAAGCGCCAGATTGCGCTTTTAAATGTAAGTACTGGGTTTCAATTTAATCGAGTAATCAAATGTATCTAATGATAAGAAATTAAAGAAAAACATACAATAAGGGTTAAAATATTGACTTGTTAATATGTTATCAGTAGGCTATGTGATTTTATATAGGCTAGTTTATACTCTTTAGACTTTATTATGTACATAAATTGACCATGGTGAACATTTTTAGATAGGTTTTCAAACCTATTTTGTTTGTAGGCAGTTATACTTTAAAAAATCCAGTACAAATGTTACCGCCGCGACAAAACCAGACCGTCCCATTGCATTGAACAACTTCCGGGACACAGCTAGCAACAATTTGTTAATGTGACAATACATTTTGTTCATTTCATTTTCCAAATAACCAGTGGTGGAATGTAACAACATACATTTACTCTGTATTAAAGTATAAATTTGAAGTACTTTAGATTGTTATTAAACTATATTGTACTTTAGGCAAATAATGTACTTTTTATGAAAAACTGACTTTTTACACATGGATACTAGATTTTGATATTAGATATTGTTTAAAAAATATATGAACAGTTTATAGCTAAGAGAAACACTAAAATATGTCTTCTAGATCAGGGATAGGCAGTGTCGGTCCTGGAGGGCCGCTGTCTTGCTGAGTTTAGCTCATAGAACAGTTTTGCATGTTACAATATTTTATGGTTTGATTTTTGAATAGCCTATCATTTACAGAGAATGGAGATCATTTATTTTATTCTTCCCTCTTTCTGAGAACATCGCAGTGACTGGCAGTGGTCGCCTGAGTCAGCCCTGAAAACCTGTTAGTGGACAGTGGAAATATGCACTGATCCCACAGATCCCACTGATCCCAGATCCCACAGATCCCACTGGCGGAGGCTTTCCCAGCGCCTCTATTGTGCAGCCCATCCAGGATCTCCTGCTCAGCTCAATAACAGTCTACAGAAAAATGTTTTCTTCATATCTGTTTTATGTGTACTGTTAATTTAAACTTGTATTTTGTTTTTCTTATCTTAAACGTAACTTATCTTGTAAATACTTTAAGTATTTAAAAAGTAAATAAAAAGTACTGTATGTCAATGCCAATGTCAATTTTATTTATATAGCACCATTAATCACAACCTAGGTTGTCCAATGTACTGCACAATGAAGACATAAGACAATACAATATAATTAATAAAAAACAACAACTACAATGCAATACAACTTCCTGATTGATTATATGCCAATTCACAAAAATGAGTTTTTAGCTTAGATTTAAAAACAGACAGTGATGATGCAGAGCGAATACAGAGCGATTCCACAGTCTGGGGCAGCTACTGAGAACAGGTAGCCCTAACCTCACCCTAACCCCTGCACCTCAGCTTCGACTCCGGAATGCATAACAATCTCTGGTTGGACGACCGGAGAGACAGAACTGGACGATATTCAGTGAATAAATCCGAGAGGTAAGGAGGGGCCAGACCGTTTAATGATTTAAACACCAAAAGAAGAATTTTAAAATTCACTCGATAACGCACGGGCAACCAGTGTAGAGAACGTAAAAGCATTCTCTGCCATACTCGACTGTAAGTAAAAATGTATAGAACAATTTATTTTGTTTAATCTACTGATTAATTGACATGACAAAAATAAATGTACAGAATAATTTATTTATTACATTTACAAGTTATAACTTGCATTACAAAAATAAACAAGGCACAGAAATGATTTTCATTTACAAATGATAACTTAAAAGTAATGTATACGATTGTTTATTTTATTTCTCTACTAATCTGTCAAGAAGAGAAAACAATCTGTCCATTCTCTCCCTGCTCTGTCGCTCTGAAACTTCATGTCCCTAACTAGCTCGATCAGCTCCTCCTCTCGGTCTCGCTTCTCTTGGCTGGTTCTGGTTCTGGTGCTGGTGCTGGTGCTGTTTCTCGTTCTATCCTTTGTAGTCCGGGAAAGAAGGATGGTAGGAGGGTTGCCAGGTCTGTGCAACGAAAGTAGCCCAAAAAGCCCGTTGGCTCTTCTCCATCGGGGAAGGGTAATTCTCCACTGGATTTGTGCGTTTGCGGGATGTTTTGGGGAGTTTGAGCACTATAAGTATACTTTACTGTATTTGAAATGTATCCCTTTTTCAATAGTATATTGGAAATATACTAACACATTTTTTTACTATCTTTAAATATATTAAAAGTATATTAGCATCATGCTTTTACCTATTTTCACAAAACAACTTTTAACACACTTTGAAATATATGTACTTTAGTACATTTTCTAAAAATATATATTTTTTTGTGTATTTAGTGTATAAGTACATAATAGTACAGTATTTTGTACAAAGTATAGTTAAGTATTATTTGTTTATTAATGTGCATTTGTTATTGAAGATAAAGTGTGCAATTTGTAGCATTTGGAATAAGCCAAAGGTATTACTGAGCCTATACTATTTACTCAAATATGATACACTTACGGTCAGCGCCGATAGCCTCATGCACAGTGGTCTGACATGTAGCGTTGGTGTGCTGCGGGAGACCCGAGTTCGAGTCCTGGCTCGTGGACCTTTCCCGATCCCACCCTCCTCACTTCCTGTCTCGCTACTGTCCTATCTTAATAAAACGCCAAAGACTCCAAATTTGTACTTGTAACACAAATAAAGTACACTTTAATATCACTAATCAAGCATGTAATTAGTCCCTACACAGGCATATACTTAAAGTATACTTGAAGTTGTTCCAATTTGGCACACAAAAGTACAGAAAATACACTTAAAATTATGCTTTACTACAATTTAATTACAACTAAAATATACTTAGTACAAAATTAGTTGTTTCAAAATAGCACACTTCAAGTTAACTAATCATTAACACACTTGAAGTATACTAAATTAGTCTGACTCCAAGCATTTTTTTTTCACCAGGGAAACAACAACCTACAAGGACTGAACACGAACAGGGAGTGTAAATACACATAGTAAATGAGGACACTAAACAGGAACAGCTGGACGAAGATGAACTAATCAGAAACCACAGTAACTAACGAGGACTTATACAGACAGGACAGAAACTGAACAAAACTGAACATGTGACAGCCGTCAGTCCATATTGCCATTAACACTTTCTCCAAAAAGCGGATGCGATGAGACCTGTTCTCCTGTTATTCACCTAAAGCCTTGACAAGTTTAATTTCTGGATGAACTATACCTTTGAATACTTTTGATAGTATAAACTTACCTTTAATAAAATCAACCCCCAGTTTCTTGTATTTCTTCTTGTTTATTTCACTTTTTTATCCTTTTCTTCTTCTTTGCTCGAGGTTCAGAATCCGCTGAATCTGAAGATTTGTCCTCCTGATGCAGCAGTAGTGGATGAAGATGCAGTCAGTGCGAGATAACTGCTTCATGCCTCAGAACAAGTGCTATGACTGAGAAAAATGTAAAATATATGGAGAATAAAACAACAGTCTTTACGACTTTACATATTTTTTTTTAATCTCTCAAACGCAAAAAAGAGGGGAACCTTCTTGGTCAACAACCTTCTTTAAACATATGCAAAATACCTCAACAACCAGTCTTTGATAGGGCATGTAAAATAGTGTTACCCCAATGTCTCACTGAGCACCGCAGGAACTGGGAAGGTTTTAGTTCTAGGAACACCTATAGACCCTTTTACTGTTTGTACACAACGATGATGTATGCGCGGGCATATTGGCAACGGAAGTATGGCGAGAATCAGCAGCGTGTCAAGCTACGCGAGCGGATTAAACAACAGACGCGAGCATTTTTTATTATGTCCTCGCTCCAATCAACACGTTTAATCGCCTGCAGCCACTATTCTGAAACGGCCGTGATCCTGTCGGAATCCTATAAAACTTAAGCCCCTTGGTGGAATATCGATTAGTGCAACCGTAAACGCAACAACCAGACATTTTGATGCTGGGAAACCGTTTTGATAAACTTTCGGAGGTGCCAACACGTTAGAGCCAGTGGGGAAAAACACCACTTCCGTTGCCAAAATGCGCGCGCAACTATTTGATCACGTGGGCTGTAAAAGGGTCTATTGGGGGAACTAAATGAGCTCCTGCTTCAGAGTAGGTTCTAACCCAGCACAATAGGAACTATCAGTGATGTTAGTGTTCGCTGATTGGCCGAACGTACGCAAAACTCAAGCACCTGCCATTTTTAAATGAGCCGTGTACACATACAGATTATAGCCTATTTACTCCACGAACTAACTCTACGAACATGGAAAACAGTGATTGATCCTCTCAACCAGGGGCGGATTGGGACCAAAAGTGGCCTTGGACTTTCTGACCCACAGCTGCCCAACACATCCCACACGCAGATTTACATTCATTCCAAGCCGGGTCAATTCGTGGATGTTTCTCGTCTTTCCAGCTGTATCTCTGAGAGATACAATATCAAATTTCTGCATCTAAATATCTCTAAAACTGAAGTCATGCTCTCCGGCTCTCCCCATCTACTGCGTAATACTGTTTCTGTAGATCTGTCAGTTGATGGTGTTGCCTTGGAGTTACAAAGTAAAATAAAAATCTTGGAGTCATCTTTGATGCTAGCCTGTCCTTTGAGCCTTTTGTGCAGAATACGGTTAAGACCTCCTTTTTTCATTTCGTCATGTATGTGGCCTATGTTGTCCTTTTCTGTTGCTGAAAGATTGATTAATACTTGTGTTTATTCACAAATTGATTATTGTAATGCTCTCCTTGTTGGAGTATACAAATCTCCCAACACTATGCATTCTGTTAATTTTGTGAATTTGTACGTTTCATCGGGGCACGAAGTTTCGTTTAGTCTACAGACCTGTCGCCTTGACGATAAACTCCTGCCTTTGGGTTGACCTGCATCTCAGCATGTTCAGACGCCTCTCAACATCATTACAATCTGCACTGAGCAGGGTAACACAAACCTGGTCAAGACAACACTGATAAACTTGTAATAGTTGAACAACAAAATAATGAATGTAAAATCATTTTGTCTGGGATGTAGCCTTCTTTTAAAGCTCTTTTAAAAAGAAAATTGCTCATTTATTTCCAGGCCTAAAAAGTGTGCTTAATAACTGTGAAATAACTAAGACAATGTTTATGTAAAGTCATAAAGTTCCCTAGTATTTGTTGCCCCGAGGTTTTAAGAGTGTTGAGTTATTTACCTTCTATGGCAGTGTGTGATGGCTTTCCTCTGACGGCCACGCTTGGCTGGCTCCATTATCCTGTTTTCGTCCCGCTGGGTTTTTGATGACATCATCTGAGCTGTCAGTCTCCTCGGCTCGTCCCTCGTGGCTTCAAAGTGACACGCGCCGCTTCACACCAACATCATAACCTGTCCGCTAACCTTCTCTGCTGCTTTGCAGGAACAGATTATAGTATCCGACTTTATTTGAATTGTATTCAGATAATTTTACTTTAACTGAATACCGTGAGGTACCGTGTGGAGTTCCTCAGGGATCAATTTTAGGACCACTACCTTTTAATCTGTATATGTTACCTCTCGGCCGTATCATCAGGAGACATGGTATCTCTTATCACAGTTATGCTGATTATACACAGTTATATGTAGCCATGTCTCCTGATGACACTGGGCAAATTGATTCACTTGCAAATTGCATCCAAGACATAAAATGACTGGATGTCGCACAATTTCTTACAACTGACCCAAGACAAAACAGAAGTTTTGATTATTGGATCATAAGTGCAGAGAGAGAAATGGACCCCTAAACTAAACATCCCGGTATTAAACCCAAACCCAAAGTGGCAAAAAATGTAGCGTTGTCTTTGACTTTGATTTTTTATTTTAAAGCTTATGTACATAATATTACCAAAATATAATTTTATCATCTAAAGAACATTGCTAAAATAAGACCATTTCTCTCTCTGAGCAATACAGAAACATAAATGCATGCATTTATAACTAGCAGGCTTGCCTATTGTAATGCCCTCCTTTCTGGTCTACCAAAGACTACAATTATTAAACTACAATTAATACAAATCTCTGCCGCTCGAGTATTGACAAAGACCAAGAAGAGAGAGCACATCACACCTATACTAAAGTCATTACACTGGGTACCTGTTAGTTTCCGTGTTCATTTTAAAAACCTTTTATTAGTTTATAAGGCATTGCATGGATTTGCTCTGACTTTCTTTCTAAAATGCTTACAGTAAATGAACCTGTAAGGACTCTCAGATCCTCGGATCCCTTTCTTTTAATAGTATTGGTAGAACTAAAAGATTTGGTGATGCTGCTTTTAGCCGCTGTGTTCCTCGCCTCTGCAACAACAGCAAGACGTGCTGAAAATATTAATAGTTTTAAGTCTAAATTAAAAACATTTCTTTAGTCTGGCCTTCCTGTAATATCTTACAGGATATTATAACAAATATAACAATATCTTATTGTTTTTCTTCATTTAGAGTTATTGTATGCCTTAATTAATCTTTTAATAACTTTATTTGTATCTTTTGTTTCTTTTTTTGCCTGTAAAGCACTTTGAACTGCACTGATTTGTTTGGAAAAGAACATTTGATTGCTTGCTTACTTTTACATGCCTTTCTACAACTACTAACTTGTTCAAATATTATAATTTTGAATGCATTGTTGTCTGATGTCAAGTCAAAATAAATCAAATGGAGACATTTTTCTACTCTCATATACATACAAAATATCTAAAATATTATGTACAGATTATGTGTCAATTTCAGTTATTAAAAATGTTGACTAACTCTTTTTAGTTTCAGACAGCTCCAGCATTTTTTATCATATTCACAAAACTTTCATGACCTCCTGAATATTTTGTTGTATGAAAATCTGAACAGTCAATATATATTAAAAGAACATACCCTCTGCTTTTAAACAAAACAAAAATCTTCATTCATTCTTATTTATCAACACTTGAATGTGGGTAAGTTAGAACAAAAAGCAGAGCAAATCATGTTTTTGCAGACGTTAGGCATTTTTGATTTATATGCTGGTTAATGTTTGATGATCGTAACTGCTATCCGCTCCTGGTTTACCGAGATCTTCTTCTTCTATTGTTTTTGTATCCGGAGATTCTGTCCTGTTTCAGAAGATCTGTAACAGTGAAAACTTGGAAAAATCTCATCAATGGTGGGGAAAGAGTTAATGTTGATTAAGGGTTTTTTAGGTCTTCATCAGCGAGGCCAGTCGAAGAGAGATCAGGGAAGGACTGGAGGGATCATGGCTCCGACGAGCTCGCGCTTAAAGACTTGAGATGAAGTCAAAGCCACTTCAAGTCATATGGTCTGTTTGTCAAAGATTCATGGGTGCACAGTCCTGTGCCATTCAGTGGATTTGCCTCCAATAAAGCAAGACAATGTTAGAACCAAAATAATAAGAACAATTTAAAAGTTTCACACAATCATTAATCAAGTCTCGGCTCGAGGTCATGGTGCAAAGGACCCTAGGTTGATTTTACTTTTCTGTGAGCACTAGAGCAGCCAGATCATTTCCATAATGACCAACTCAAACTAGCATCTGGTTTAAGACGTGCTTTTTTCGGCGGCAAATAATGCCGCAAATACCAATAAATGGATGAGCGCAAACTTTAGTGAATCACCTTGCGTGATTCATTTAAATACTCTCCTCCCTTAAATACTGCGTCTGAAAGGAAAGCTCCTGCAAATACATATGCAATAACATCAGCCGCAGAAATATCCCTGTCCTCGCCTTTTCAGCGCTAATGTTTCACTGCGTGTCTTTAGTAAATCCTGATTGTAGTTTTTCAGTGCTAAAAGAGGGGTTTCACTGGTGCAAACTGTTAGTAAATCTGGCCCTAGGTCTTTTTTAACATAAAAACATTCATTGTTTTGAAATTTGATGACCTTTGCAGAAATTGGGAATCATCATTCAAATGTCCAAATCATGCAAAAGCTGTCTCTGTCTATTTATCCAAATCTGTTGTCACAGCTATAGCGGTTTGTCTTCATTCTCTTTGTAACATGCATAACCACGCTCGTTGTCAGTCATGCATCAGAGAGCAGTTTCCATACAGCATGACAAGAGCTGAGAGGATGATATTAAAACACCACTGAATATGAGACATTCTTCTCACTTTTCCTTCGCTCAGCCTCAATGTCTTGAAGGAAATGGACATTTTAAACATTAAACGAGTGTATAAATACTTCAGCAGGCAATTTGTTGACAACATCTGACCTCAGTATGTACTATAACCTTACATTCAAACCCAAATATTCAGCCTAATGCTTATGAACGGTCTTTTTTTTAATGTATTGCATTATTGTGCAATATTAAACACAGACATGGCTTGGACCAGCATGTCCAATTACAACTATCTACAATTATTGCCACTCCATTAATCTCTGAAATAGGCTAAAAGTGATCAATAGTGCTGGGAAAAACAATTATAAAAATGCAGCCATGAACTTATATAAGATATGTTATATCTTCTTTCATTTGAACGGCAGCTGATGCTCAGAGGCCAACAGGAACCATTATGAGAATCATACATAAAATTAACTAATGAGATATGAATTGATTGATGAAGTGGAGAAAAGTCTGGCGCCTCCATTCACCACTCTGAGATATTAACAATAATTGCCCGCCAGTAATTTTCCCCAATTTGAGATGGTCTCTTTCCTCTCCCGTCACTTTCATGACAGTTAAATACATCTATCTGTTTTTTTCACCACTAAGTATATTATTATTTCATTTAGGACTTGTTTGTACATCATACATCATGTAATTTTACTCAATTCCCAATTAGAAGAATGTCATTATGTAATTTTCTCCACTGGGACACTCAGAGAAGTGTGCTGAGGGAAATGATAAATGGACTATAGCCTTATTCAGATCAAAAAGATGTTGGAAAGGTTTTAAAAAAAAACAACATTATTATTCATTAGGTTTTTAAAATGTGAATGCATTTAAAAAAGAGTTTTTAAAACTTTGTTATGTATGTGAAATCGAGTCTTTCAACTGGTAATAATTAGAAACTGAATTATTGTACAGTGTAAGACGACTTCAGCACATCCGTTCCTGTGGCCTCATGTTTAAAACTTTACGTAGATTTCATCCTAAAAATGTGCATATGAACAAAAGTGTTAGGAGTTGTGACGTATTAAGCCCATGAAGAAGAAGGTTCAAGTTCAAAACAGAGTTGAATAACTTCCACAAGTAAATACGAATACAAAAGAGCTAAGCAACAACGCAGCCGTAGACGAGACCCGGTAAACTAAAGGTTAACACACATGTACTTGTAACTGCGAACAAGGACGATTCGACACACACACACACACACACACACACACACACACACACACACACACACACACACACACACGACAAACAAAGTCCAAACTGAGTCAATCTGGGACAAAAAGCTAGAAAGTTAAAAGCCCGATGTTGCATCTGCCACCAGCAGAGGGCAGCAGTGCCTCACTCTCACCTGGACTCTGTTATTCCCAGACTACATTTCCCAGAACTCTCTGCTCATTATTAGTTAACTGGTTACAGCTGTGTATTTTTTAATCATGTCATTACCTCTGACTATTTATAAGCCTTTTGGCTTTGCATTTTTAAGAATTCTTATTTTGTGTTACTGACTGTTTTCTGAGCAGTCTCGTTGTTCTCTGCCTCTGCCTCTGCCTCTGCCTCTGCCTCTGTCTCTGTCTCTGTCTTGTATTTCTCGCTCCCGTCTCGTCCATGGAGTTTTATGTGTGTTTGGACTGAGAACTTTTGCTATGACCCTCTGTTTTTGTTTGATGAGGGTAGAGATTTCTTGAGTGGCCAGTTCAATAGTGTTTTCCTGGATTGTGGTAATAAATTTGCGGGACCATTTGATTGCAATACCCCAAGCTTAATCCCAATGGAGTAGAGATGTTACGGTACGTGGTGTAGTGAAAAGCACGATGAAGACGGAGAACAGGAATAACAGTATTTAATATAAAAATTCAGGAGACACTCACTTAAACACAACGTAACATTACATAACATAACATATAAATGCATGGGCAAACAAAAGGGAGCTGATGAGTGAATGACTAATCAAACAGACTGGGGAAAACTAGGTCACAGGACTAACCAAAATGAAACATAATGAAGGCGGAAACACAGAACATACATATTACAAGAGAAGAGGAAAGGATTTCGGATTGAGCTGTCACCTATGTATCCTGGTTGTGTTGGTCAAAGATTTCGACCCCTACATGTAGCCAGTGTCTTGCATTGCCATCAATTAGGAGTTCCGTGGTGGGATTTGGTACTGCTGGTCTATTATCAACCGCGATCCTGTTTGCCATGGTGGCCATCCTTTGTGGCTGTCGATTTTTTTCAGATTGAATTTTTAGCTGTCAGGCATGATGGAAGGCTCTCAGGAGGCGATCCATGCTTCTAATAAGTGCTCTGAAGTCCTGATCTGCGGACATGTTGTTGAAGGGTAGGGATGCCTAAAGGAAATATAGAAAACGCCTTAAGAAGCATTTTAAATTATTATTATTATTATTTTAAATGAACTATTTATGTTGAATATTCCGATAATTAGTTTATGTATGATCCTTCATATAAAATCCTTAGAATAATAGGTTTTGATCCAATGGCTCTAGCAGAGTAAGGTTTTGGAAAATTCCAACGTCTTCCTCCCAAGCTGGCAATTGACTGGAAAGGTTAGCGTTAGGGTCTTTTATTACAGCATTAGGTTAGGGTTCTGGTCTTTTATAACAGCAATAGATCAGCGTTAGGGTCTTTTATAACAGCAATAGATCAGGGTTAGGGTCTTTTATTACAGCATTAGGTTAGGGTTCTGGTCTTTTATTACAGCATTAGGTTAGGGTTCTGGTCTTTTATTACAGCATTAGGTTAGGGTTTTGGTCTTTTATTACAGCATTAGATTAGGGTTAGGGTCTTTTATAACAGCAATAGATTATGGTTAGGGTCTTTTATTACAGCATTAGGTTAGGGTTCTGGTCTTTTATTACGGCATTATATTAGGGTTAGGGTCTTTTATAACAGCAATAGATTATGGTTAGGGTCTTTTATTACAGCATTAGGTTAGGGTTCTGGTCTTTTATTACGGCATTATATTAGGGTTAGGGTCTTTTATAACAGCAATAGATTTGGGTTAGGGTCTTTTATTACAGCATTAGGTTAGGTTTAGGGGAAGACAACGCCTTCCCCCCAGATAGCCACAATGGGCTGTCCAGTTTGGATTAGGGAAGACGCAGGAGTGCACTGGCCGGCGCATGTTTTTGATGGAACTGATCCACTCCTTTCGCTGCTTTTTGCTCAGTGCTCCCTTTCTTTCAAAACACCATTCCCTTGGTTCTTTCTTTTTTTTCTTTTTTTTTTTACTTTCCATCGCATCAATTTTATTTCTCTTATCCTATTCTGACTTTTCTCCGGGTATCCTCTATGGCTCAATCTCCTGTACAGGATAAGTTTTGGGTAGGTTGCAGGTGCAGGGATAGCCCAATTGCTAAAAAATAAAGTCTTCCTCCTGTGAGGGTTAGGTTTAGGTATGTTTAAATGATTTGGGTCCTAATCCCCTATGGGGGTTAGGTTTTAGTGCTTGTGCAGATGCAGGGATAGCCCAACTATTGCATCCTAATTACGTCTCCCTCCGTTGAGGGTTAGGTTAAAAGAAAGAAACAGTCAAGCAACAAGAGGTGACAGCAACTGTAAGTGTTTTGTATCCTTTTCTCATTTGATTTAAGTGCAGTTTTAGTTACTAGGAAACGGTGTTTGTTTACTGTGCTCACAAGCTGAAATCTCGGTGAAGTCTCGTTTATTCACGCTTAGTCACGTGGTAAACAGTTTCGCTAGTGAGGCGTGTCCAGCTGTATTCAATAATGACATTTCAGGTGAATATAAGGAAGTAGTATACTGCGGCAGTGGACGAGGCAGCCCTCGAGTGAAGACCGAAGAGTGTAAAGACCAGTGACTATACCTGCGCGACTCAACCGAGCAAGGACACCGACAAGGCACTTGAGTATTATTTTCTTGTTGTTTACTCTCTCTTCTACACAACTTTTCTTCTCATCTTTCTGTTTGTGACCTCTTTCACTATGTGTTTTCAAATCCCTACTATTACTAACACGTGTAAAGTAAATGTCACACGTAGGAGGCACCACAATCATAGCAACCTGCATACCTTTCCAGTGTCTTCTAGTACTATATTCTCTTTTCCCATCGGTCTCTGGAATTGCCAGTCCGCTGTAAACAAAGCTGATTTTATTACATCTATTTCTAGTCATTCAGGTCTCAGCCTATTGGCCCTGAGTGAGACCTGGATCAGACCAGAGGACACTGCCACACCGGCTGCCCTCTCCACTAACTTCACTTTCTCACACACCGCTCGTCTGACCGGACGGGGTGGAGGTACCTGGTCTTCTCATCTCAAACGATTGGGAATTTGATCATTTACCACCTCTGTGTGACAACAGCTCATTTGAATCACATTCAATTACCATCACTAGCCCTATTAAAATCCATTTTGAAGTTGTATATCATCTTCCAGGTCAGCTTGGCAGTTTCTTGGAGGAGCTTGATGTGCTACTCTCATCCTTCCCTGAGGATGGTACTCCTCTCATAGTTCTTGGAGACTTCAACATCCACCTAGAAAAACCTCAGGCTTCTGATTTCCACACTCTGCTCGCCTCATTCGACCTCAAGCGAGTATCTACTGCGGCTACTCACAAATCAGGTAATAAATTGGACCTTATCTACACAGGCTACTGCTCCACTGACCATACACTGGTCACTCCACTGCACACCTCAGATCACTTCCTCCTCACTCTCAACCTCAACCTGCCTCAGAACACAACACACACTCCTACACAGGTCACCTGCCACAGAACACAACACACACTCCTCCACAGGTCACCTTTCAGCGAAACCTACGCTCACTCTCACCCTCTCGTCTATCCTCTCTGGTCTCATCCACACTTCCTCCACCTGATCAGCTTTGAACACTAGATACTAACAGCGCTACTGATAATCTTTTCTCCACTTTAACATCCGGCTTGGACAACTTCTGCCCCCTTTCCTCCAGGCCAGCCCGTGCCACACCCTCTGCCCCCTGGTTATCTGATGTTCTCCGTGAACATCGTTCTAAACTCAGGGGTGCAGAGAGGAAGTGGCGCAAATCGAAAGATCCTACTGACCTTGGTCTTTATCAGTCCCTCCTCTCTTCCTTCTCTGCTAATATCTCTACTGCTAAAATGACTTACTATCACAACAAAATTAACAATTCTTCAGACTCTCGCATGCTTTTCAAAACCTTCTCCTCTCTTCTCAACCCTCCTCCTCCTCCTCCTCCTCCTTCATCAACCCTAACAGCTGACGATTTTGCCACATTCTTCATAAATAAAACAACCACCATCAGTTGCCAATTTACCAGTTCACAAACTGACACACATTTTACCAGCTAACATACACATTCTACCCTCCATCTCTCTACTTTCAGAAGCAGAAGTCTCCAAACTCCTCCTTTCCAATCGCCCTACCACCTGTCCGCTTGATCCTATTCCCACTAACCTACTTCAAGCCATTTCATCCTCAGTTGTACCCTCACTCACAAACATCATAAACACCTCTCTTCACACTGGTGCCTTTCCCACAGCATTTAAGCAGGCTCGTGTAACCCCACTGCTTAAGAAACCCAGTCTAAATCCAGCACATCTGGAGAATCACCCAATTACAGACCGGTATCTCTTCTCCCATTCGTCGCGAAAACACTTGAACACGTTGTTTTCAACCAGATCTCTTCCTTCCTTACACAGAACAACCTCTTGGACAACAATCAGTCTGGTTTCAAAAGCGGACACTCAACTGAGACTGCCCTGCTCTCAGTAATTGAAGCTCTGAGACTGGCAAGAGCAGCCTCCAAATCCTCAGTTCTCATCCTGCTGGATCTGTCTGCCGCCTTTGACACAGTTAACCACCAGATCCTCCTGTCAGTCCTAAAGATGAAGGGCATCTCGGGAACCGCACTCCAATTGTTCAAGTCTTACCTCTCAGGTAGGTCCTTTAGGCTGTCGTGGAGGGGTGAGGTGTCTAAGACCCAACATCTAGCTACTGGAGTGCCTCAGGGCTCAGTGCTGGGACTGCTTCTCTTCTCCATCTACATGACATCACTAGGATCTGTGATTCAGAAACATGGGTTTTCCTATCACTGCTATGCTGATGACACACAACTCTACCTCTCATTCCAGCCTGATGATCCGACGGTAGCTTATCGTATCTCAGCCTGTCTGACAGACATTTCTGGCTGGATTTCCACCTTCAACTAAACCTTGAGAAGACAGAGCTACTCGTGGTCCCGGCCAACCCAACACTTCACCACAACTTCACCATTCAGCTAGACTAGTCATCCATAACTCTATCAAGGTCAGCCAGGAACCTTGGAGTTGTGATTGATGATCAATTGAACTTCACAGACCACATTGCTAGAACTGCCCGGTCATGTAGATTTGCCTTGTACAACATTAGGAGGATCAGGCCCTTCCTATCAGAGCAAGCTACACAACTCCTTGTCCAAGCGCTAGTTTTATCCAGACTGGACTATTGTAATGCTCTCTTGGCCGGTCTTCCAGCTTGCACGGTCAAACCTCTGCAACTGATCCAGAACGCTGCAGCTAGAGTGGTCTTTAACGAGCCAAAGAGACACACGTCACTCCTCTCCTCACTAAACTGCACTGGTTGCCAGTTGCCGCTCGCATCTAATTCAAGTCACTGACATTTGCCTACAGAACAACCACTGGCTTCTGCTCCCTTTTACTTAAACTCATTACTTCAGACTTATGTGCCATCCAGAAACTTGCGCTCTGCAAGTGAACGACGTCTTGTGGTGCCATCTCAAACAGGCACAAAATATCTTTCTCGGACCTTTACCATGACTGTTCCCTGCTGGTGGAATGATCTGCCCTACTCAACCAGAGCGGCTGAGTCTGTGTCCATTTTCAAGAAACAGCTGAAGACGAATCTTTTTCGGCAACACTTTTATCCATTAATGCTAACACTTTCTCTTCTATTCTTTATCTATTATCTTAAAAAAAAGAAAAAAGAAAAGAAAACTGGTACTGCGTTAGATTAAAATGGAAAGGATTATAACACTTGCATATTGTTGTCCTATTATTAGTTTAACTGCTTCTGTTGTTCTCATTTGTAAGTCGCTTTGGATAAAAGCTTCTGCTAAATGAATAAATGTAAATGTTTAGGTATTTTAAAAAAATCTGGTCCTAGTCCCCTGTGAGGGTTAGGTTTTAGTGCTTGTGCTGATGCAGGGATAGCCCAATTGCATCCTCATTAGTTTCCCCCCTGTGAGGGTTAGATTTAGGTATGTGCAGACCTAACGGTATAATAGCATTTCAACCCGACCCCAATCCCCTATGATGATGGGTATAAAAATTATTAAAAACCAGAGCAACCCCAACATTTTTATAAAACCATCTGTCTAACCCTATTCATCCGAAGAACACATCTTCATTGGTGTACCTCAGGATCATCGGGTGTTTCGGCTCTTTAAACATAAAACACCCTCCTCTGAGGCGGCCCGCCAAAGGGGATCAATCCTTGGCATGTGTCTGTCCCTAGTCAAAGTCTTCTATTGATCTCATGACCCAAGATGGCTGACAAAATTAAACTAACAAGACCAACACCATTCTAGCCACTCTATTTAGTCCCGATTGTCACAATTGTCCTCCACCTCCCAGTCAACCCGGATACCACACCCATGTTGCAATACCAAATTCCCCCCATCCCTATGAGATCTGCCACCCTCCCTAAAAAACTATGATCATTAATATCATAATTATTATGTATCTCCAAGCAAAAACCCTCCACCTCTCCCCAACAACCTCAACCAACTAATTATCTACCCACTAATGCTAGTCATCGATAGAAAATTGGGTTCCAGTTACAGCCATTCAACCCTAGGCCACCTTCTCTGCATACTGTACCCAGAGAGACCCAGAGAGGTTGGATACCTACCTCCCTTCACAAGTGACCCCTTCGTTAACACCACAAGGTATCCAAGGTCACCCAAAAAGGGCCTGTGTCACGGGGCTCATATTGGCGGTTACCTTAGTACCATGCTTCTACCAATTATCCCCCCTACGGCATATGAAACTCTCAACAGACATCACACTTACCGTAGGAAGTGCAATCGCAAGGAACCTATGCCCTAACTCGCCTTCTTCTTCATCTTCTTTATATATACAGTATATGTGTTCAGCTCCTCCAGTTTCCACCCCTTTAACTCCAAAAAATTCACTATATCCTTGTTTTCCTTCAGATATTCTTTCCTTTACCCACAGTATATCATCATCTTACCCTCTACCTCTCTTATATATACATTCCTCCTACATTCTTTTAATTAATCCTGTGTTATTCAGAAACTGAAACAACAGTCATTAAAGTCAATATATTCTTTAAGGTTAACTATTTTCCTTAATTCTTCCATATTTCTTCTCTTAGCACTTCTCTTTCTTCATCATAATCCTTACAATTTATAATCACATGTTGTACAGTTTCACTCTGTCCACATTTCTTACTCATTCCCGTTGGATGTTTAGATATTAAATGTAATGTTGTATTCAAACCTGTATGTCCCATCCTTAATCTTGTAATTATGTTTTCGTCCCTCCTATTTCCCCCACTCTTTCTACCTTTTCCCACTTTATTTTGTATAGCATATAAATTTCTCCCTTTAGTCTCATTATCCTAATACTGTTGCCACTTTTTAATCACTTTCTCTTTTATTACTGATTTTATTTCTCTTATACTATGTGGTAGTTCAATTTCTACCATTTCTTCATTACTGCTTGCTTGGCTAATTGATCTGCTTCTTCATTCCCTTTAATTCCCACATGGGCTGGAACCCACATAAACTGTACTTCTATCCTACCTTGTTTTAACTCAAAGTGATTTTTAAGGATTTCCACTACTATGTCTGGCCTAAGACTTTTGGTTATCAATACTGACTATTGCTGAAAATGAATCTCAACATATGACCACATTTTGTATTTCTATTTCCTTAATTAGTTGTATTGCTAGCAGAATAGCCATCAGTTCACCTGTATATACTGACACTGTATATACTGATCACTTATTCTAGCTTTTTTCTTTATCTGTAACTTTGGAACATTGACTGCCACTCCTACTCTCCCCTCTTTCTTGGAAGCATCTACGTATATCTGTATATTATTTCCGTATTTAAGCCCTAAATATTCCTTTGTTCTCATTACTTCCATCTCACTACTTCCTTCTTTTTGTCTTATCTTCAGTAAAGTTAAATCTACTATTTGCCCTAACTAACTTTCATCTTCTAACCCCCCTTCCCCTTCTACACCAACTGTCACACTCCTGGTATGCCCAATTCCTCATACCCACAATCCTTTGTGGTCCCATTATCTCTAATCCTACCGTCCTTTTTTTTAACCCAACCATGTTTTCCTTGAGCTTCCACGATATTACCCAGCAGTTCAATTCTCGATTTTTATTGCTAGTGTAACAGGTACAGAAAGTGTACTATTAAATGTATGTATAGTTTATTAGAATTCTCACAAAATTGTTCGTTTACATGTACCTGATATGACTGCCTAAGTGAAATGAGTACCTTTCCCTTTAATTGATGTGATGTCATGAGTCAATATAATTTCCTGTTCTGTCCCCTCCTCTTCCTCTTTGCATTGGTAACGCACTGAGAGGTGAGGTTATTTTGGGCTCCTGATAATCTTCTTTAATCCTAATTTTAATTGTTGCTTTTATGTCTATATTTTCACTTTAATTTATGTATATAATATTATTTTACCTATCTGTGTGGTTATTTTTGTCACTTCACCCCGATTGAGCTATATTTTTGCATCTTGAGTCTAAATGTGAAACGAGAGCACATGTGACGAGTTTACATCACATTTGTTTTATAGAGTTAACGAAGGCGACATTCACTAAGAGGCTGATTACATTTTTGTTTGTATATAAGGTATGTTTATTGTTCTGTGATTTATTCCTCTTTGCATTGGTAACGCACTGAGAGGAATAAAAGAACGGTGAAACTGCGAATGCTGTCTTGTTCTTCTCATACCAACCAAAACACAACGCAGACAACAGACCAGTTACACTTGGTGCCGTGATCATTTCGGATCATCAGATCAGCGCTTCGCCGATCGCCGTGGTTGCGTGACGGCTCGCACGCTTCGCCGCTCTTCTTCCTCGACGATCTTCCCCATCGCCATCGCTCGCGGCGGCGCCGTGCTCGCGCACAAGGAGGGCGCGCGTGTGTGATGAACTGCGTGTGATATCGCGGTCCGGACTGTTGTATCTTAAAGGGACGGTAAAGAGAACTGACTTCCTGATCGACTTTTTGTTCTCTCTCCGGAGCACTTTCGTTGGTCGTTGGTGCATTCTGAACAGAGACTGATAAGCACCGCGGGACGCTTCATTGTCCTTCAAGCATCGTATCCTTTATCTGTACTGTATATAATCAATGACTGTTGATGCATTTTAAACAAGGAAAATTATATAATTGATTTTGAGAAGGGAAATTTTATTTTCATCAGAATTTTGATATTGAAGTTTTATTTTGAGTCATTTGATTTCATATATTTCCTTGCATATTTGAAGTATGCTTGAACTTTTCATCATTTAAGGTTACACTGTTTGTAACATAATTTGCTGTCATTTTTACACGTTTTATCTGTTTCACTTTACAAATTGAAGCATGTTCGAGGATACTAGCAAAGACGATTTCAGTCCGGTGAAACAATCTAATGTCACTTTTCCTTTGGGCAGAGGCAGTGGACCTGAAATGTATCGAAATGAGGGGGTTTCTGAATTTACACGTTGTTATGGGAGAGGGAGGGCATTAGCTAATTTGGGACTTGACCATGTGCGCACAGCTGATTCAGCGATTGGTGTTTCTGTAGGTCCAGCAGCTAGCTCCACCCCAATCATACGCCCTGATGTCGAACGTGTCGTTACTCCTGAGTCATTAGGGGGCATCATTTCAGATCTGGCTCAGAAAATAGGAGAGAGTATTTCAGCCAGCCTTAACCTTGCGCACCAGCCCAGCCCAGTACAGCCAAATCCACCGTGCCAGTCTCAGCACTCCAATGAGGATATTGATAAATCTAGCCTTAAGGTGATCGTACAGCAAGATGCACCACCTCCGCCATTCTTCAGGGGAGATAAGAGTGATTCATTTACTGTGCACGAGTGGGAAGATATGATGTACAGCTATTTGAACAGAACAAAATGCAGAACGCAAACTGATGTCTCTGATCTCATCCTAAGCAGATTGGCTGGCAAAGCGAGAGATATAGTTAAGGTGTCCCTGCGAAGCCGACCTGACCTGAGTGCCAGTGAGCTACCAAATGCAGTGTTTGACATACTCAAACGAAATTTCAGTGAGTTGTCTTACTCTAACATGCCTATGGCTGACTTCTATAACACTGTCCCTAGAGCAGATGAAAGCCCCATGGATTACTGGATACGGCTTAACAAGTCCATAGATGTTGCTAATGAGTGCTTGCGTAGACGTAATAAGAGTGTTGAGGATCCCGCTGCTGAAGCAGTCATGATGTTTATTTCACATTGCCCAGACCCAAGTCTTGCTATGTCTTTTCAGTTTAAGCCAGCTGAGAAGTGGAGCGCCGCTGAGGTCCAGGAGCGCTTGGATAGTCATCAGAGGGAACTAAAGAGAGTCTCTTCAAGGATGCAGCACACAATGTCTTTGTCAGCAAGCAATCAGTGCACTGTTATGGCAGGCCTCACTTCCATGCCCAGCTCTCCTCAGCAGCCAGTTTCCATGCACAGTTTTCCTCAGCAGCCAGTTTCCATGCCCAGTTCTCCTCAGCAGCCAGTTTCCATGCCCAGTTCTCCTCAGCAGCCTGTTTCCATGCCAGCCCAGTCACTTAACCCTGTAAGCCATCTTAATCCATATGCTGTTCCGTTCTCTCCAGATACCGGCCTTCAGCACATCGTTGGCATGATGGATAGAGTCCTGTCATTGTGCACTGCCTCTTTAACTTCTTCCAGTCAGGCTCACCCAATTAAAACTCCAGATTTCAAAGCCAACTTAAGCACTGCATGTAGGGTCTGTAGATCCAAGGAACACACGACGTATGAACATTGTAGACATCAAAGGCTATGTCGTCACTGTCTCAAGCCCGGCCACTTTAAGAATGACTGTCCTAAGGCTGCACGCCCTGCGGCTCCCTCAGATACTGCTCAGTTAAACTAAAGAGCCCATGCGACGAGAGGGGTAGCATGGGCAGTTTTCATAAAACCTCCCTCATAGAAGATGTGCAAAATGTTTTTGTTAACAGCTGCAAATTATTGCCAGAAGACAAAACCGTGTTATATGTGGGGTCTCAAAGAGTTGATGGGGCAAGTGAGTTGTTTTATGCTCCTGTGACGGTTAGTGGACGTTACACATTAAAGGGGTTACTGGATTCTGGTAGTATGGCCTGCACGCTTAGTGAAGAGGGTGAGTCCAAGCTGCAAATTGATGGTCGTCTTCCACCACCTCAAGTGATTGCAAGTAATGTGGTCCTGGTTGGCTGTGGCGGCCTAACGATTCAGCCAAAGTGTACATACGACTTGGAGATTGAAGTCTATGGATTCAAGTTTGTTGTTCCTACTCTTGTGGTGCCAGGACAAAGGGATGAGTTCATAATTGGAAGTAATGTGATCAAATGTGTTGTGCAGAAGATGAAATCGCATGACAAGTACTGGGAGCTTCTTTCCTGCAATAACAATAATCCTGAGTGTGAGCAATTTCTTGAGCTTCTGAGTTGTATTTCCCGATGGTCTGGGCCTCAACAGCCTGATAAACTTGGAACTGTGAAACTCTGTCAGGCAGTCACTCTACTTCCCAAATGTGAGCATCTTGTTTGGGGCAAATTGCCCGCTAATGTGCCTGTTTCTCCAGGAAGTGCTATAATTGTTGAGCCAACCACTGCACGTTCAGCGCCTAGAAACATCCTTGTTGGGCGAGCAGTAACACCAATGTGGGGCAATCGTTGGGTGCCAATGAAGATACTTAACCCTAATCCAACATCAGTGACGCTTCGCCGCAACACTAAACTGGCCGATGTTTCCTCTTGTCTAGCTGTGGAGGATCTCACAGTCATTCAGGGCTTAAGTAGAACCCATTGTCACGTTTCTGAGTCAATACCCCTTAAAACTGCTTCATCCTCTGATCTTGCACGATTGCAGGGAGACTGTGGTCTGAAAGATATTGACATTGATGGATGTGAGGTTTCTGAGGTCTGGAAGAGGAAATTGACGGATCTTCTTGTGTCCTACCAGGATGTTTTCTCGAAGGATAAGCTGGATTGTGGAGAAACAAAGGATTTTGTGCACAGGATCCATCTTTATGATGAACGCCCATTCCGTCTGCCCTATCGCCGCATCCCACCTGCCCACTATCAAAAATTGAGAGAAGTGTTGTCAGAGATGGAGGAGAAAAACATAATCAGCAAGTCTGTCAGTGAATATGCGTCACCCTTAGTGATGGTCTGGAAAAAAGACGGTAATCTGAGGGTCTGCACTGATTTTCGTTGGCTGAATGCTAAAACCTTCAAGGACGCCCATCCTCTGCCCCATCAAGCTGACTGTCTCGCAGCCTTGGGTGGTAATGCCCTTTTCAGCACCATGGACTTAACTTCAGGATTTTAAAACATACCACTCCATGAGTCTGACCGAAGATACACTGCCTTCACAACACCAATGGGCTTGTATGAGTATAATCGTCTCCCTCAAGGTCTTTGCAATAGCCCAGCTTCCTTCATGCGCATGATGCTCAGCATTTTCGGAGACCTTAACTTTTCCAGTCTGCTCTGTTATCTGGATGACTTGTTGGTCTTTGCTCCTTCTGAAGAGGAGGCATTGAAGTGGCTGGAGATTGTGTTTTCTCGATTGAGAACCAGCAACCTGAAGCTAGCACCTAAAAAGTGTCACTTTCTGAGAAAATCCGTAAAGTTCCTGGGCCATGTGATAGATGGTACTGGTGTTTCAGTTGATGAGGAGAAAGTTAAAGTCATCTCTGCTTTTCAGAAGGAGGACTTAATGAAGGAAAACAAAATCACACCTTCACAAAAAAAGATCAGATCGTTTCTCGGCATGGTCCTGTACTACCAATCCTTCATTCCAAGTTGCTCACGCATTGCCAGACCCTTATTCAACTTAACAGCTGGCCAGAAACGCTCAGTGAAAGCTGCTGGTAGTCACAAGAAAGCAGGAACTTTTCGGGAGTTGACACCCCAGGACTGGACCCCTGACTGTGATGTGGCATTTGAAGAGCTAAAAAGGGCCCTTGTTTACAGTGTGGTGCTGGCTCATCCTGATTTTGAGCGTCCTTTTCTTCTCTGTACTGACGCCTCACTGGA
Source organism: Abramis brama (assembly GCF_963993115.1). Classification (NCBI taxonomy): domain Eukaryota; kingdom Metazoa; phylum Chordata; class Actinopteri; order Cypriniformes; family Leuciscidae; genus Abramis; species Abramis brama. Next base: position 36,449,089 of record NC_139979.1, on the reverse strand, counting down.
TGGCATAGGTGCAGTACTCTCTCAGATCCCTGCTGGTGAGGACAAGGCAAGACCAATAGCGTTTGCTAGCAAGGCTTTGAGCCGCAGTCAAACAAAATATCCTGCACATAGACTGGAATTCTTGGCTCTGAAGTGGGCGGTGTGCGACAAGTTCAGTCACTGGCTTAAGGGCCATGAGTTTACTGTGTGGACGGATAATAATCCGCTGACATACATTATGACCAAGCCGAAGTTGGATGCATGTGAGCAGCGCTGGGTCTCGAAACTTGCTCCATATTCTTTTGAGATCAAATACGTTCCTGGAAAACTCAACGTTGTGGCGGATGCGCTCAGTAGGAATCCATTTGTCAGGCCAGTGAGTCAGCGGCTTTTGTCCGAGCCTTATTCTGAACTGTTGCGACAAGTACACGGTGTAGAGGATGGAAATGTGCAAGAGGTGTTCCGTCTTACCTGCCAACCGCAAACATTAGGGACAGGATCACTTGATGCTGGGCTGGATACATCAATGTCCGCTGATGACGTGTCTTCCATTTTGTCCTCCTGTGATGAATGGGAAACAGGAACTGAATGTAGGGCAACATCATTTGCTGAACATCTGAACTCTTTGATAAGTGGAGACGAGGAAGTGTTTCATTCTCTTTCACTGATAGACATACAAGATCACCAGCACAAAGACCCTGTCATTGCTAGAGTGTCTTATTATGTCGGCAGGAAACGCAGACCATCAAGACGTGAACGTGCCAATGATAACCAGCGTGTGCTGAGAATTCTGAAGCAGTGGGACAAACTTTGTTTGCTTAATGGGATCCTGTACAGAGCTATTAAAGACCCGCTCACCAAGCACAAAAAGTTCCAACTCGTTTTACCTGACTCCTTGAAGTCTGAGGCACTTTCGGGTGTACACGACCTGGCTGGTCATCAAGGGCAGCCCCGCACTCTGTCTTTGACCCGTCAGAGGTTTTTCTGGCTTGACATGGAGCGTGATGTGCGGGATTATGTGAAAAAATGTCCCAGGTCTGCAGCGAGAGCCACTTTGGAGAGTATTAAGACCACAGCCCCACTGGAGCTCGTTTGCATCGACTTCTGGTCTGCTGAAGATCGGAACAACAAATCTGTGGATGTTTTAGTGGTCACGGATCACTTCACAAAGCTGGCGCATGCATTCCTGTGTCAAGACCAGACAGCAAAAAGAGTTGCGAAGAAACCCTGGGACAGCTTCTTCTGCGTCTATGGATTTCCCCAACGCATCCATTCTGATCAAGGAGCTACCTTTGAGAGTGAGTTGATTGCTGAGCTACTTGAACTGGCTGGAGTAGACAAGTCGAGAACAACCCCTTATCACCCAATGGGGAATGGCGGTACCGAACGTTTCAACAGGACATTAGGAAATATGCTGAGGTCTCTTCCACCAAGGCCTAAGCAGAGGTGGCCACAGTTGATACAGACCATGACATTTGTGTACAACTGCACAGCACATGAAACAACAGGTTTTGCCCCTTTTTACCTAATGTTCGGAAGGGTACCAAGGTTGCCAGTCGACCTCATGTTCCGTAGTGTCCTGCAAGACAAGGCAATCTGTGACTATGACAAGTATGTCAAATCTCTTGCCAGCGACCTCCAGTCTGCCATGACGTTAGCACAGAAAAACACTGTTGTGGAACAAAAACACCAGTCCAGCCAGTACAACAAGAGATCTAAAGGCCTACCTCTAGCCGTTGGTGATCAAGTGCTTGTGGCTAACAAAGGCTGTAGAGGAAAATGAAAACTCGCTGACAAATGGGAGCCAGTCATGTACACTGTTGTTGCCTCAAAACCTTCCATACATGTCTATAAGATCCGTGACAGAGCTGGTAATGAGAGAATAGTGCATCGGAATCTTCTTCTTCAAGTGAACTTCCTCCCTCTGCTTGAACCAGAAAGGGTTTGTACTGATCATGAGGTTGCTGAAGTACTTGCCTGGAGTGTACCTTCACAGTCTGAGGCAGCACGCTGTGGTGGTCTAACCGAGCAAACACGCAGTGGTGAGTCCTTCTACGATGCCGAAATTGAGTCTGCTGGGAATGCAGATGATGGGCAGAATGAGGCTGAGGAACTCTCACATGCAGACTCTATGTCGAACATCTCCATTGTTGCTACTTGTGGTGATGTCCGCACTTCTTCATGGGTGCATTCTCAGTTGTCAAATCAAGAGGAGCCAAATGCACAAGTTGCCTTGTCAGTGACTGATGATAATACTGTGGCTGTGGCTGGTGCTATCCACTCTCCTCAAACTCCTGTTTCTGCCAGTGAACCCTTTAGGCAAGATCCTGTAGCTGATTTAAATACAGATGATCGTTACACTACCAGGCTCGGTAGAGTAATTAAGCCTGTTCGTAGGCTGATTGAGTCAATGGTTCAACTCGAAACCTTACTTGGTATGGAGTCTGTATCTCCTGTTATTCATGTTTAGATCTGTTTTTTTTTTTTTCTTCTTTCTTCTTCTTACCGCTGTCTCTGGTAATACTTGGAGTCAAGTCTTGTATTTTCTAATGCCTATTGGTTCTGTTTGAGTACCTGGTCTGAGATTCTTTTCAAAGTGTAATGGGCACTTTGGTAATGCCTACAAAATGTGTAGAAGTTTGGCCAACTTTCTTCATATTTGTATCCCTTTCATTTGGGTAGCTTTTTACGCTGTGTCTTCACTGTTTTTTTAAGTGTGGACCATGTTATTCTAGTGACCACTGTTTTTTTTGTTATACTCTGGAAATTTTGTGTAAATTCTGAGGGGTGAGTGTAACAGGTACAGAAAGTGTACTGTTAAATGTATGTATAGTTTATTAGAATTCTCACAAAATTGTTTGTTTACATGTACCTGATATGACTGCCTAAGTGAAATGAGTACCTTTCCCTTTAATTGATGTCATGAGTCAATATAATTTCCTGTTCTGTTCCCTCCTCTTCCTCTTTGCATTGGTAACGCACTGAGAGGTGAGGTTATTTTGGGCTCCTGATAATCTTCTTTAATCCTAATTTTAATTGTTGCTTTTATGTCTATATTTTCACTTTAATTTATGTATATAATATTATTTTACCTATCTGTGTGGTTATTTTTGTCACTTCACCCCGATTGAGCTATATTTTTGCATCTTGAGTCTAAATGTGAAACGAGAGCACATGTGACGAGTTTACATCACATTTGTTTTATAGAGTTAACGAAGGCGACATTCACTAAGAGGCTGATTACATTTTTGTTTGTATATCAGGTATGTTTATTGTTCTGTGATTTATTCCTCTTTGCATTGGTAACGCACTGAGAGGAATAAAAGAACGGTGAAACTGCGAATGCTGTCTTGTTCTTCTCATACCAACCAAAACACAACGCAGACAACAGACCAGTTACACTCACCGTCTTCCCGTAACTCATCCCCATACTGTACCTTAACCTCTTCCTCTACCGTTATATTTTTACCCAGCCAGCATTTAATCCAAAACTTGTTTTTGGTGCTGGTTTTGAACTCTGCTCTCCTTGTTTTTCCCTCACCATCTCTACCCAAAACCTCTCCACTTTTTCTGTCCCTCCCCTGTCTCATAACCTATAACTAATCAACCATCTAATTAATCCCCCCATCCAGAATCTTATCCCTTTTATCCAATCCATTACCACCTGATACATTTTTTCCATGTTAAGTGCTGGATTCTAACCCCGATCACCCGATCCCGATCACCCCATTCCCTATCCACTCCCGCTATATATATATAATTATTATTATTTTTTATTACTACAAAGACTCTTTACAAACTTTTGGATGCCAACTCTTTCCCTCCAATCTTACCACTTGTTATATTCCTTCTATATGGCTATCCATCTTTTCCAAAAAATATTTTATTGTTGTTATTTATCGGTTTCATACCCCGATCTCCCTGTTCTCTTGCTACTCATGCTAACCCCTAAGTCAATCCACTATAACACTTTTTTGTTTTGGGGAATAATCCCCTTTAAACAAAAGACACAACTCCATATTATTTCTCCCAATCGTTTATTAACCTTCAGCGGTTTCTTATATTGAGCCCCTTGGGAAACCCTGTGTCCAGTTTCCTAATCCAGTATCTCTCCCTCTTCCGCCTTTCTTTCTTGTCCCATTCTGGATTGTGCTCAAGCCCACATATCTTGAGGTTTTGGATCCCATGTCTCTGAAAATGAGGTACAAGGTGCCCCTTCCGACCTGTCCCTTTCTTCACCGTAGACCTATGCCCCCACATCCTGGTGAGGATGGAGTTACCCGTTTCCCCACGTATGTCATCCCACAGTGGGAGCATCAAATCTGGTAGACACAATTGTTCTGTTCAGGGGGATGACCCGTCTAATTCTGAACACCCCTGTCTGTTTGCTCCTTACAAAAGTGTCCTTCATTTTCGTAGGGGGTCTTTGGTTTACCGGACCCAATCTGCTGTGGACCAGTAGGTCCTTTAGATTCTTTCCCCTTCTATATGCTGCCACCATCCTATAGCGTGTCCCCAGTGCCTCATCCCGGGATAACCTGTCAAAATTCCTTCTCACCCCCATTGCCAAACCTTGGGCCATGTGGGAGAATGGGATGATCAATGGAAGTGCCTTTTTTAAACTGTCTGAGCTCCCCTAATCACTGTTCCTTCTTCTTTGGCCACTCCTCTCAAGAATTGATGGGAATACCCCCTCTGCTTAAGAGCCCCAAAGAGTGTTTTGACAGCCTCTACCCTGTCACATTCCCTAGTGCAAATTTGTTAATCTCAGGAGCTGGGCCTTAACTAGGGTTGGGTACAAAATCCGGGCACCGATATGCAACCAATACCTAAGTAACCGGTACGTAACCGGACCGAATCAAAACGGAGATTTCGGTGCCTCATTTCGGTGCCACTTATAATGCCTCAGCTGTCAGTTAAAATATTTGCCCTCTGGTTCACCGATACGGACTTGAGAAGCATCATCACCGCATGTGATCACTAGTTAACCCTTTGACGCGTACGATCGTTCACACCATTGTGATTAAAACGTTCAGATCACGTGATCGACAACTTCTAAATTCAAATCTGTGTTCGCGCTTTGGCTGGCACTGAGCCAGAGAAACAGACACGCTCAGCGCTGTCATTACAACTATTCATGCAGTGTTTTCAATGTCACAAGCTTTATTTAGGTTTCATAAAATAGGTTTCATTTTAGGTAGTCATTTAAATACACATAAGTACTAGCAAAACAACATATATAGTTTGTAAAATACACACTGATGTCTATGAAAGCGGCAATAACAATCCTTTCAATGATGTCAACATCCTTCCCGCGTCGTGTTTAGTGTGAAAATGTAAAGTCGATGTCCATACAATAACAGACCGGCGTACATCTAATAAATGATTAATTCAAGAACGTTGTGCAAGTTTACTGTAACAATGGAGCCACGAACTTTTGAAAATCCAGCCTTCAGTTGATCCTGATGAATGCTCATTGTCACAGTTGTAAACATGACGAGTTCTTCTTCCACGAGGGGTTTCACATCATGGCATTTAAGGTGATACGTTCTACAATAACGCTCACCTTGTGCAGGACATGCAATAAGTCAGGAGAGGTGTAGTATTTTGCCAGAGAAGGCAAAAAATGTGAAAAGAATTGCTGAAATTTAAAGCTGGTTTGTAGCATACCAAGAACAGACTATTTTGCTGTTATTAGTATACGTAGTGTTATTTAGTGTTAAATTATTGTATTTGGGTTAGGTGGCTTAGGTTTTATTGTGAATTTATGTAAATTTGTTGTGTTTTGTATTTAGACTACTTATTTTTACTTACATTTTTTTATATATTCAATTTTAAGAATTTTTGATTACATTTTTTTTTCAATGAAAAAGCCGTTCTTTTATGTCATTCATCATCGTTTTGAGGCTCTTTTTTATATTTTATTTTTTGAAGCATCGGTTCAGGCACCGTTTAGGCAGCGGTACCGTTTTAAAAGTATCGATTTGGCACCGGTATCGAAAAAAAAAAAAACGATACCCAACCCTAGCCTTAACAATCCCTTTGAAAACATGGGTATCTGTTGGTTTGAAAAAAACGTTTTTGTCAAATCTCCCAGTGCTCTGAAATCCTGGTCCTTTAAAAATCGTGGTGTCTAAAAAATCTATCCTGTCTTGTTCCCATTCATATTTAACCCGAATGGATGGGTGATGATTATTTAAGGTCTCCACAAAGTCCAGGAAGTCCTCTTTTGTGCCCTCCCAGACCCACCACACGTCATCCAGGTACCTACAATAATGGGTAGGCAGGGATCTGCACTTTGGAAAAACCGACTACTCTCACTCGGCCATATAAATGTTGGCATATGCCGGCGCAAATCATTTGCCCATCGCCGTGTCCTTAACTTGTAAGAAGTGCCGACCATTGAACCCAAAATCATTCTGAGTTAAACTTAGCTCCAAGAGCTTTAATAGACTTACATCCGGCCTTCCTTCCTGCGGGTACTTCTGCAGACAGCCGCTAACTGCCACCAGTCCCCTCTCTGTCTCTATATTGGTGTAGAGGCTCTCCACATCCATGGAGAAGAGACTGGCGTGAGGACCAATTCTCATATCTTTCACCTTTTCAAGGAAATGATACATGTCCTTAATATGGCTGGTATGTCTGTTCGAAAGTGGATTTAAGTACTAGGTGATGAACTCAAGGGCCAGTTGGCACTTCCCTTGTGGATCTTCGGGAGTAGATAAAACCTCCTCTCCTTGGGTGTATCTTGCCCCCTAAGGTAATCGAACTGCCTTTTGTTTAAGAATCCCCTTTTTTTTTCAATAGCTCCAAGTCTGTTTTGATTATGTCTATTGTTTCCGGATAGATAGGTCTCTCTAACTCCTGGTAAAACTCTCTGTCCTGGAGCTGTCTCATGGCCTCTCTCACATACTGTACACCACAGGTGTCAAACTCAGTTCCTGGAGGGCCACAGCCCTACAGAGTTTTGTTCCAACCCTGCTTTAACACACACACACACCTGCAGTTTTCAATTAAGCCTGAAGGCCTTGATTAGCTGATCAGGTATGTTTAATTAGGGTTGAAGCTAAACTCTGCAGGGCTGTGGCCCTCCAGGAACTGAGTTTGACACCCCTGCTGTACACGATCAATCACCACCACCACCATACTGCCTTTGTCTGCTGGTTTAATCACTATGGAACTGTTCTTCTCTTGGGAAAGATTCCAGACCTCCGGAACCTCCCTCATCCCCTTCATTATCCTCTGGTCTTTCTCTATTATTTTCCAGACCAGTTCCGCAACTTGACTCCTTCTCGGCTCCCACCCCGAGCCAACTGTAAAAGGGATTCCCTGTGTCTCCCCTCCTTCTTCTCCCTCAAAAAAGACTATCAATTTCAGCCGCCTATGGTAGGCTGTAAGGCCTGCCTCCGCCTCCATTCTATTCCAACCCCCCCCCCCCCATCCCTGTTCACCTTGGAATGAATCACAGACCCCTCAGTAATAAAGCTATTTCTGTTTTATTGAGAATTCTCGTTTGGGAGAGGTTCACCACGGTACTGACACTTTGCTTAACCAGGTATCTCTCTCTCAACTGTTTAAATGAGCAGCCCAATGTTGCCACATGGCCCTCTCCATTATGCCGGTTCAGTGAGTAAGGTACAGTTCCGTCTGGATTCAGGTTCAATCCCCCTCCCAGTGCTATTAATGACCTGGTTAAAAAAGCAGTCTGTTTTTTAGGGAGACACCTGTTAAAATTGATTTGCGGAACATAAATGTGTGTGTTTGGAAAGGTGCTGCCTGCTGCCCCTGGTTTTCTTAATCAGCTTCCCCAAAGATTCTGTGGAAGCGTGGTTCTTGTCATTTATTCCAAAGGATAACATCACCTTTGTGACTCTATCACTCGTGGCGGTCTTATTTCTTATTATCTCATATGCATTGGACCAATGCGCCCATGGATAGCATACCACCTGGACTCCCCTATCCCACACCACCAGTAACCTAACCATATTATAATCCCCCAGAACCAAAATCTGTCTTTTGGGGTCTGAAGTCCAGTTTCTCAATTTATCACTGCCATGCTCCTGTCTTTGGAACATGTAGAGTCCAGTTCCTCTGTTTTCCTCTTCCTGTAGTTCTTCCCCCTCTGGTTCTCCTCTCTTCCTTTTACTGTTTTCTCCCTCCTCTTGTTCCACTCCGCTCCTTGAGTCTCATCACTCCCCATGATCTCATCCGTTGTGATCCATATCACATCATTGTCCTCTTCTCCCTCTCCATATCCCCGTGTTGTCTCATTCCTGTCTGGATAATTCCTGGTTATAGATCCCTCTCCCTCCTCCTCCTGTCCCAAGCTTTCAGCTGCTCCAGCCACTTGGTCCCTGACCCTGTTGATCCTGTCGTTGTGGGGCCTCCACCGACTGTCCTCCTTGCTCTAGCCCCCCCTGCATAACGTCACTAATCGGTGTTGCGGCATCTACTCCAGTAGTCTGAGGAAGAGGATTCAGGGGCCTCGCCTCGCCTGAGTTCTCCCTGACCCACATGTCTGATTTCTCCTACGGCCCCAGATAATGTCTCCTCCTGAATATTCCTGAGTTTTCTACACGCCCATCTAGCCGCTACCTCAAGGGCCCTTTCCCCCTCCTCTTGATCCATCATCTTAAGTTGTGCTAAGGCCTCTCCCTAGGTTGAAGCATAATGATTCTTCAGAATATCCAAACTTTCCAGTAAACACCTCCTGGCACTTCCATATTGTTGCCAGCCCATGGTCGGTGCCGGAGCTGCAGGAATCACTATTGCACCCAGCCATCAGGCTACTTATTGCAGGGATCTAGACACCGGTTCTTCCTCTGTCTCTCGCAGATTAAGCAGATGGTGCTTCATTTTGATATATTTATGCATCTGCCTGACCATGTGCTTAAAACACTCATCCCTGTCCATTTTGGCGATCTATAACAACGACAAAACATTTTTTTTAGTATACCAACCTTTCATCCCCCTCCCATTCCTTCATCCCTCTCCTTGTATGTAAAATTCCTCCTGAATTAATATAAAGGGTTTTTGAATCATGGCCTGCCCTCCTACCATCCTTAACACACCCATCTGTCCTTACCCAGGTGTTCGAAATCCTCAATCTGAATTTACTCCGGACCAGCGAACCAAGCCACAACCCCAAGAAGTCATGGCTTGATAATCCTGGTCCAGTAGCATACTCCCAAGAGAATCTTCCCTTTCTCTCCAATCCCATTCCAACACCATGATAAATTATCCTGTATCCCCCAATTATCCTATATCCCCCACCCTTTCCTATTTTAATTCTCTTATTACTCATTTCTACCCAGGAGTACGAAATTTTCAACCTGAATTTACTCTGAACCAGCAAACCGAGCCATTACCCAAAGAGCTACGGCTCGTTAATCCTGGCCCGGCATCATACTCCCAAGAAAACCTCCTCTTTTCTTAGTTCCCTTCTATTATCTGACCTTTTATATCCCCTTCCACCCCCCACTACTTCTAACATTACTAAATCCCCTCCCCAACTGCCAGCCAGCTCTCTGGCCTGGGCTAGTGTTGAATTTCATGAGAAAAACTAAGTGAGAGAGGGCGGCGAGACTGCATCGGCCCCCCTCAGGAGCCAGCTTGGCATCCTTTTCGCTCCCTCACTCAATTGCCATCTGGATCACCCGGTTCAGAACCAAGTGAGGCAGTGTTTTCCTAAACCGCAACGACCCAATACTTCAGCTTTCCACAGTCCCCCCATTTCCGCATGTTTTTGATGGTACTGATCCACTCCTTTCGCTGTTTTTCGCTCAATTCTCCCTTCCTGTCAACACACCATTCAGAAAAAGGAAAAAACTCTTTCCATCGCATCAATTCTATTTCTCTTATCCTATTCTGACTTTTCTCCGGGTATCCTCTATGGCTCAATCTCCTGTACAGGATAAGTTTTAAGCGGGGTGCAGTATTTTATAACAGCATTAGATCAGGGTTCTGGTCTTTTATTACAGTATTAGGTTAGGGTCTTTTATTATAGCATTAGGTTAGGGTTAGGGCCTTTTATAACAGCATTCTCCTCAATCACACTTCTGCATGTCTCAGCTGTGCACCTGCTTGTGTTTCAGTGACACCTAGTGTTCAGAAATATATTCCAATGCAGATGTTCCACACAAACATCAGTCTACAAAAATGGAAAGACATAATTTTTTTTTTTTTGTTACTATATAATATTATGTCGGATGAAACCTGCTCAGTGAAGTTTGATATTTTCTTGTTTTTGTAAACTATAGGAAAAGCCTGTTAAAGGGCAAGGAAATCTGAGTCCCAGCAGCAGTTTCACTATCCACACCATTCTACTTTGATCTGATTTTATTTATTTGATTTGTAGAATGTGATGTAAAAGATGAATGTAGAGCCTCTCTCTTCAATTAAACAGAAATCCAGAATAAAATCAATAGAATTTAAAAGCATGAGTTCAATATTTAATTGGTCTTGTAATAGATCCTCATACCAAATCATTTAAAAAATAAGTGTTTCATATTTTTTAAATATCAGTGCTTTAGCCAAACGTTTGGGGCTTTCTAAGCTTTCTTCCCAAACATTTTACACAAACTAATGGAAATAGCAGTTTGAGGTTTATTCTAAAATGTATGTATTTATTTATTTAGCTAGCTTTTCTGATTTAGTTCCTTTAGTTTTCTGGTTTCTACACTTTGTATGTGTTTGCTGTTATATTAATTAAACCTCTTCCTTCATTTGGATCCTCTCGCCCTCATTTCTGACGACTCCAACATGACAACGACATATATGTTACAAAAATGACTAACATATATGTTAGTCATTTTTGTGAACTAATTTGGATAGAATTGTCCTTTAAGGCAAGTAACTAATAGATTTCAATATACCTTGCCCAGTTTATTAATCACAGTACATTCACAACTCAATTGTTATGTATTACAAGTTTTCTGAAAGTTTAAATATGCAAATGATTATCTTAAATATGATACTCACTTGAACATAAATCTGAACATTAGATGAAGTCAGGTTCATAATTCTTTTTTATTTTGTTGACATTTTAGAGTTAAAGCTTTTTACAGAGGGGATTCTGGATTTCTCTCTATATAACTCCGGAAATAATACTGTCAACAGACAGAAAACAAATACATTTTCCTCATGTTTTTAGGAATTAAATGTTGTATAAATCATGTGAATGATATATGAACAAACCTTCAGAATATAGATATGAATAAACCTATAGTTTTGTGTGTGTAAAGCTGCTGAAGTGGAGATTTCAGTCTCAAACTCACCACCTTTAAAGACTGAAATCTACAGACACAAATAGATCAAGTGCAATAAAATAAACACATACATGTACATTTTGAATGTTTGCAAAAAAAACAGTGGTTTTGCAGGTAGTGTCTGACTTTAAGTTCACAACTAGACATTAATAGTCTTTTCTTTTTTTTTTCTTTTTTTTCAGAGTATCCTGATTTAAAATGTGGATTAAATGAAAACAAATCCTAGATTATCAACAGCATTTTATGAGATCCTGTTTGCAAGGGAGCGAGGAATATCCAAACCTGTATTTGTGTAGATGACTTTGAGACGGAAGGAAACCCCAACGAGAGCAGGCTCTCTATAACCCGTGTGTTTCTCTCTTTTCATGTGTCTGCGCTGGATGAGGAGAGCTGGCTGTCACCGGGTCTGATTAATGACCCGTCGGAGGCACGTCCAGCTATATTAGGGCCCCATGTGTCGAGCAGAGTCTGCAGGGGCAAGGGCCGTTGTTCTGAGAGGAAATGTTCTCAGCACCCTACCGCCGCTTGCCACTGAAAAGATAAAGATTTACTGTCATCAAAGGCCAGATTAAAGCCAACAACGCCGACATTGATTTTTACCAAAAATGCACATTTTGGGAAACCCATTTTAGACCCCAGTCGAGATATGATCAGCTTATTTGGAAAGGGATAATATGGAATCTTCTCCCAGAATGAACTTTGAAAGAAGTAAATTGTAAATATTGATTTCTGAAATGAACTGTCAATCTTGGTTGTGCCAGATTATTCCTATCATCCAGCTCAACCCCTGGTGACAATGAATTCAGAAACGCTGACAAAGTGGAGTGCATAGGATTTCTGTTAGGAGCAGTCAGCCTGCCTCAACTAGAGCCGGTAATGGCTGTTCAATTTGATCAGATAACGGAGATCTCATCAGAGGCGAAAAATGAAATGAACTGTGTCTCGGAATCAGGATCCCTGCTCTTATCCCGGCAAAAATCATCCAAGTGAGGCGGAGTGCTTTCCATTATTTCAGGTCACTTCATTACGGAAAGGCACATAGGACCCAATAGCAGCAAACAAAGCGGGTGTTTTCTGGCTCACACAGAGGTCGAGTGTGAGGGCCGGTGTGATAGGCGGCCCGTGTGTCCAGGGTTATCCTATTACCACTTAAAAGATACGGTGAAAGGCAGCAAATCACAACCACTTGTTTATCTTTTCTCACTCAATCCCACGTTTTCATTGTAGCATATGACCTTTCTCCCTGTGAAACGCAAAAATGAATCTTTTCCTCATTTCCCAATTGTTTTGACATGATTTCCTTTCACTTTCTAAGTCCCAAATTTCCGTGTTGCGCTTTTAAAATGGAAGAACATTTGGTCGTGTGTGGATTCCAAAGGAATTATTTGTATCATGTTGAAATGTGGCTTAATTCGTGAAAAACTTATGACACACAAGTGGCACACAGATAAATTGTTGCATTGAGTCCTAGAATTCAAAGAGTAACACCGTGTCAAGACCAGGCCAGCGATAAAAAAAACATATTTTCCATGTTAATCAGAGTTTTTGTCCTAACCAGTTATAATAGCGATATGCGACAGTTCTAGTTTAGAAACGGTTTCTATTTCTGTGAAACTATGAAAATTATAATCTCGGGTACTGATTATGTGCTTTATTTAATGTTAAAGGCATCTAATGTGAGTTTGAATATCATTTATAACAGCCGTATTGAAAAAGACATTGGAGATACTTTGTCAGTCAGTCACTCAGTATGTATTTTTAATAATGTTAAAATGGAGTAATATTTATTCATTTGGTTGTGTTTATCCATCTGGTTGCAGGTGAAATGCAGAGAGACTCCGCCCACACGCTCTTCTGATTGGCTGTGATTTTTGATTGATTTGGTTGCGAGTGCTGTGCGCCTGCAGAGAGACTCCGCCCACACGCTCTTCTGATTGGCTGTGATTTTTGATTGATTTGGTTGCGAGTGCTGTGCGCCTGCAGAGAGACTCCGCCCACACGCTCTTCTGATTGGCTGTGATTTTTGATTGATTTTGTTGCGAGTGCTGTGCGCCTGCAGAGAGACTCCGCCCACACGCTCTTCTGATTGGCTGTGATTTTTGATTGATTTGGCTGCGAGTGCTGTGCGCCTGCAGAGAGACTCCGCCCACACGCTCTTCTGATTGGCTGTGATTTTTGATTGATTTTGTTGCGAGTGCTGTGCGCCTGCAGAGAGACTCCGCCCACACGCTCTTCTGATTGGCTGTGATTTTTGATTGATTTGGTTGCGAGTGCTGTGCGCCTGCAGAGAGACTCCGTCCACACGCTCTTCTGATTGGCTGTGATTTTTGATTGATTTGGTTGCGAGTGCTGTGCGCCTGCAGAGAGACTCCGCCCACACGCTCTTCTGATTGGCTGTGATTTTTGATTGATTTTGTTGCGAGTGCTGTGCGCCTGCAGAGAGACTCCGCCCACACGCTCTTCTGATTGGCTGTGATTTTTGATTGATTTGGTTGCGAGTGCTGTGCGCCTGCAGAGAGACTCCGCCCACACGCTCTTCTGATTGGCTGTGATTTTTGATTGATTTGGTTGCGAGTGCTGTGCGCCTGCAGAGAGACTCCGCCCACACGCTCTTCTGATTGGCTGTGATTTTTGATTGATTTAGTTGCGAGTGCTGTGCGCCTGCATAGAGTCTCCGCCCACACGCTCTTCTGATTGGTTGTGATTTTTCATCGATTTAGTCATGTCTCATAGTCGTGTCGCGTCTGGTGTGGACAGAAACTGCTTCTCGCTGGAATCTCACCGCATCATGTCTGGTTAGGAAACTGGTGAGGCCATCTGTCCCCCAAAGCGTTTTTAGCCAGGAGCTCTTCTGAAAACGTCTAGCTGCAGGCCCTTGAGTGCTTATGCAGCATAAAAGTTTTTTTTTAGCATAAAAATTGCTGTCAAAATGTAAAGTTACTTGCTCTGGCTCTTGTTTTGGATGAAGAAATGGCTGAATCACGCACAAAGAAAAGACGGTTGGTTGGTGTGTTATTTGCCCCGTCCTTTCTTCACTGTGCCTTCTGCCTCGTTGTTGCTTCTGCTGCTGTTGCATTGGTGTGCGTCTGTAAGCTTCGTATATCTTTCTGTTTTGAATCATTATTTACTATCATTCCTTGTTGTTTATACTGCTAAATATAACTTACTCAACATCACGCATTAACCTGACATTGTTAGCTTCAATCTAAATCGTTATTTCTAGCACAATACGCTAGTAATTCGCTAGCCTGTTAGCGTGCCATCCGTGCACTCTTTATTTATTTATTTTTTCTAGCTGACGGAGATTTCAGAACTAGAGACACGCATCCAATCTTTAATCGAGGTTAATTGTAAGAGTGCAAGGGCTTTAGATACTGCTTTGGATGCGACTAGCTTAGTGAACTCTGTACACTGTTCGGTTCCAGCTGAAGTAGAGCCCGTGCAGCAGGGCCACTGGGTGACATTAAGACGCTGTAGTCGCGGGACAAAACACCGCTCTTCCATTCCGATTACCACATCAAACAGATTCTCCCCACTCAGTGAAACACCCACTGAGAATCCTGTTGAATGTGCCCTAGTTATTGGTGATTCTATTACACGGAACGTGAAAATAGAGACACCAGCCACCATAGTCACATGTTTGCCGGGAGCCAGAGCACCTGACATCATTCATCCCTCCTGGGATGGTGCTGCTCTTCTCTCTAGTAATATGGCACATAGTCTTAGAGCTCAAACATGACAATCTGGGGCTCAGGTCAGGAAGCAGACAGACTGGCTAAACCGACCGTCTGCTAGCGGCCTCGCGTCACCAAGGTCAGATACATCCCATCACATAGAGCCTCTTTCACCTAGATATCATCATATAGAGACTGTGTCTGTTCCCCGAATTAGGACATACAAAAAACTTCCAAACCCATTTAATAGTAAAAATGTAATTGATGTTCAACAAATAAAAAACAGATATAATACAGATGAACAAATGATTAAGCTCAGGTTGCTGAATATTCAACCCCTTTCTTCAAAAGCACTCATTGTTAATGATATGATTACAGATCATTACCTAGATGTGCTGTGTCTTCGATGGTCAGTGTCTATTGGTTCAGTGGGAATTGTCCTTAACCCCCTGGGGTCGGTGGTATTGCCGGCGATACCAGCTCGCTTTTTTTCAGTTCAGTTCAAAAGAAATTAATTTTGCTCTGTTGACTTTGATATTACAAGCAAGTTTCATACATCAATCGATTATGTTAAATGTGTATTATTTTTGTGTATACTCACAATAAAAACAAAGTGTTGTGCTTTTTGCCAAATAAAGAAAAATAAACGTGATGCGAGTTCTGCCTTCTCTCTGTAAGTTAAATCCATTCTGAAACGCGTCCGAAAATGAACTGTAACTCAGCGAATACTCAGTCAAACAGGCATACAGACACACAGGCATGAAGCTTGAATTCTCTTCTTTTAAATGAGGTAATTTATATAAAAAACAAATATTCTCATCTTGTGAAATCTGTATTAAAAGAGAACGATTCCAGTCGAGCTAAATAGAGCTCATTCAAAAGTAATGTGACTCCGCCCACGGAGAGCGCGTGCTATTCACTGAGGCAAACCTGTGAACGCCCCCCATATCAGCTCAAGAAAACACAAGTTTAATCATATCATTGTAGCCTACGTGTTTACACCATCTGGCAGTGCTGTGAGGAATAATAATAATGGAAAATCTACCTCAGAGTGCGGGTATTGCGAGGAGCGAGGATCCGAATACTGTAGTAAGTTTTTTTTTTCCTTCTCAAGTTAATCGCGTTTCTGTGAATGAATGAACGGCAGCCGCAGAGATGCGCGCTGTTTACCACAGCTCGCAAAAAGACAGTTTAAATTTAAATCGCCTTTCTGTGTGTGTGTTTGTGAATGAATGATGATGTTTTAGCAAACTGCATTGCTATACTGAGATGAGTAAAAATCGACTGAAATATGTTGAAATAAAATGTAGGCTATTTGTATAAGCAACGTATTAAACTGCAAATTAACATTTATATGCCCTAATATTTCATAAAAACAACGTTACAGTCAGGCGTTCGGTTTTAGCAAACTGTATTGCTATACTGAGTAAAAATCGACTGAAATATGTTGAAATAAATGTATTTGTATAAGCAACGTATTAAACTGCAAATTAACATTTATATTTCTTATAATAAAAATGAAAGACCTATGTTACAGACATATGAAAGACAACATTTCGTTGATTAGTTTTGGATAGATTATACATTTTTACTGTAAAATATCTGCCACCTCAAATAAGCTTTTGTTTGCCAATTTTTGCTCATGTTAAATATAGTATGTTTTGTCAATAATAAAGTAATCAAATAATCAGTCAAATCCTTAACTTTGAAATATGTATGATAAAATGTATACTTTAGTTTTTACAAAGAAAGATTACACTTGAATTGTTGTAATTGTAACCTTTTTAATAAAAAAATATATTTACAAGGTAGATGTAAACAAACTATTAAAAGGTAAATATAAGCCTTTTCTTTAAATAATTTTTATTGTGTTTTATTAGTTACAAATTTGGGGAGAGGATAAATATTCCAAAACTGAAAATACAGTATGAGAATTAACTGCACAATTACTAGACATGTTTTCCTTGGATATTATAGGCCAAATTGCAAGCACAATATGTGGAAAAATAAAAAAGAATAGAGATGCTTCCAACTGTTGCTCTTGCATTCTTGTGGCTCAGTGACTCACCTGAATGAATGGCTAATTAAGTATGCGGGCCCCATTGTCTCCTCAGGTGTGAACCACTAAATATGCATGATCGTTGACGCCCACTCCGCATATTGCCTTTCCAAACAGAAAGTGCTTTGCAAGATTCAAATCAATGTATTGTGTTATGTGAATGATTAGGCAGGGTGATTTTCACATCATTTTGAAGAAAAAGCACTAGGCGATGACATCCATTAGACAAAAGTCTTATTGGCACATATTTAGTATGTGTTTTGTGGTCTTATTTCAGAAACTTTAGTTTTTAGTTTTTTCAATAACCACGCATAAACATTATTCTCTCATAAATGCAGACATGTACATTCTTGTTGCTCACATATTATGGTAGCCCTGTTTGTGCTAAATAGTGTGTAATTTTTTTTTGCCATTAATATGTTTATAAGCAACTGAAAAAAGCACAAATGTCAGGGCATGTCAGAACATCTCAAGGACCCCAAAAACACCTTAGACCCCAGAGGGTTAACAGTGATTCTGGCCATTGTAAAGTGACAAAATTAAACAAAAATTATATATTGGATGAAGCAGAGCACTTGGAAGAAGAGGTCTGCGCGGGATGGATTTTTCAGTCCCGTTCCTGCAAGATTCTGGACTGTTCCCTTCAAACATATGTTATATTTTATCACTCTCACCTGAAACTTTTATGTTTTATCCCTTTTCTGCCCACAAAATCCCATAGCAAGAGGTCTATGCAGTTTCCCCGTCCCCGTTCCCGTTAGATTCTCATTTCAGGGAAAATAGGATATTTTTTTCCAATTTCCACAAACACAGTGCTTTAGATTTCCAGTCACTGACTTCTGTGTGCTGTTAATATTAGATAATTAGGGTTAATTAGGGTTAGAGCCCACGAGTCATTTCTTTCTCTGGCTTCTTGCACACATATCGGTCTCTTACCTCCTGCATCTGCACTCAGCAATTCAAAACTGGTGCCGCGTCGCACTGTGTTGCAGATCGCAGACCTCCTCTTGGAAGCAGGGTCAGAGCTTTCGGCCCAAAAGTCAGAGATTCTCATATATATTGGGAAAGCGTAAAGGGAATGAAAAGGAGTAAAAGCAACAGAAAGAACAGATAGAGCAGGATAGTTTAGCAGGGCAGATCGCAGAGCAGGCGCGCTTGTTCCATGGCGGATTGCTATTATAACGGCGGATTCGCCAGGAGCGGTTCACAGCCGAGGAGATC
This sequence comes from Abramis brama, assembly GCF_963993115.1. Taxonomy (NCBI): domain Eukaryota; kingdom Metazoa; phylum Chordata; class Actinopteri; order Cypriniformes; family Leuciscidae; genus Abramis; species Abramis brama. The sequence continues at coordinate 36,430,889 of NC_139979.1, read as the reverse complement.
GACGTTCTCGTCAGGGCCGTAAAACACAGAGAAGTGACATTGGGGATGGAGAAACACACCCAGATTAGCCTCGGTTAAACAGGCGTATGATAATTTGGGCAAATGTGTAAGCTAGATTTATGCCTATTTTTTCACATCTTCATGAACACAACAATGATTTCCCTCGTGTGGAATATTTTTCCTTATCATTTTATGTATGGTTTGCAAAAATGAGAACTGTGTAGAGTAGAGAAACAAAGTGTATGCGTGTTGTGTCTTCATAAGATCTGGAAAAAACGCGCTCCAAACGATCATTATCACTGTATAACATCAGTCTTTAATTAAACCCCCATGTTTTAGCCCGATCGTTCACACCTCAGCTGAAAATGTCTCAAAGAATGGGCGTGTAAAGTTGTGGAAAAGTGGACGTGTAGAGGGTAGGAAAAGGGGAGAAAACAACCAATAAAACACAGACCTGCTACAGACACATTAATATAAAAAATTATTAATATTAATTTGTCTGCTATACATAATGCACAGTGTATCGTGTGTCCTGTGGTTGACTACCTGGTGTATTTAACAACATGTATTTGTGGTTAACAGGCAAAAGAGCAAAAAGAGTTGCTGATATCAGTGCCTGTTTGTTCATGTGTTTTACCACACAGGTATGTTAGTTGGTACCTAATGGCGCTTTTCTATTACCAGCTCGACTCGGCTCGGCTCGGCTCGCTTTTCGCTCCTTTTCCATTGCAGGTAGTACCTCCACAATAGTACCTGGTCGTCATAGTGACGCCGCAGCAAACTGCCGTGACTTAATCTTCTACGCGACACACACCCGTTACCCACACACACAGGACAATGGAGGTAGAGCCCTGCACGGGCCTCAAATCTAGGCCTGAGCCCGGCCCTGGCCCGAGACACTCAGGCCCTAGCCCGACCCGTGTCCGACAGCTCATCAGAATTATCAGCCCGAGTCCGACCCGAGCCTGTTTTTTTTGTTTGTTTTTTTTTACAGCGGCAGACTGCCATTAAAATATGTCTGTTTTGTTAGTTATGTTTCTTTTCTTTTCATTTCATTTCTTTATTAAGCTAATTTAGACAAATGTTTGAAGCATTTAAAAAAAAAAATGACGGCCAAGCAAGCCGAGCCAACAGCGAGTAAAACATGTTTGATCAATTTAGCCTCTCAAATCAACGCTAATACTTTACTTAGCTACAATAAAATCCATAGATATAAAACACTTCAAGCATATCACACAGACAGTTAGTTTAATGTTTATTTATTAATCCACAGTGAGTAATTTTTTTTGAAATACTGAGGCAGGCTCAGGCTGCTCGCAACAGCGCTCGCAAACGAAATGAGCAATAGTCAATCTAAACAAATTAAATTAAATAAATCAAAAACAAACTTGCAGGTTATCTTACCTCAAAAATTCACCACAGAACATGGCCATTCTTTTTTCCAGTAGTTTCCAACAGTTAAACGAAAATAAAGTCCAATCAAAAGAAAAGTTAGAACAGTCTCTTACAGAGCATCGTGGAGAAAAAGAATAGCATCCACAGTGGAAGATTTTAACCCAGTCCTCTCTTCTATCACTTGCGATTTTTCTCTTAATATTCTCCATTATTTGCACATGAGGTGAATCGTTGGTTCCGCTGACGGGAAACCTTCTGTGTGTGTGTGTGTGCGTGCGTGCGACTGTCATGTCAATCATATGTCAGTGTAATTATAAGATTATGAAAGTTATAAGGTTATTAAATGTCTTTCTATGTTTGTTTTTCTATTGTCGACGTCAACTTCTCATATTTTTTTTTATTAATGTCTAAAAATATAAAAAGAAGGATAACTCAAAAAAGGCCCGAGGCCCGGCCCGCATGTGAACTATGACGTGAAAATTGGCCCGAAGACCGGCCCTAGGAGCGTAAAAAAGTCGGGGCCCGTCGGGCTCGGGCTGAAATGCAGGGCTCTAAATGGAGGAAATCGAGTGTATGCTGTTTTTGGATGTTTTTGTTTTCGCTGTTTTTTATTCAGGATACTCCGTCTGGCGCGTGCAATGATGACGCAGTGAATAGTGACGATTCTCTCTGACCAATCAGCAGTCTGCCGTGTTTTCACGTCACATTTTAGTATCGCCTCAGCTCGCTCAGAACCTCGCCGGAGGTGGTACGAAAAAAAATACCTGGAAGCGGGTACAGGTACAACTTTTACACAGTGGAAAACCAAACAAAGGCGAGTCGAGTCGAGCCGAGGCGAGCTGGGACTGTGTAGTGGAAAAGCGCCATAAGAAACACTGTAATGCTGTTTTGAATTATTTTTTATATATAAGAAGGACATGTTGGTGAATTAATTATAATAATAATGATGATTTTTATTATTGTTATTATTACTAATATAAGTGGTTATACTGTTACTATTATTGCATATAATGTATGTGTGTTGTAATGTATGTGTGTGCGCACTCGCTCTTTCCTGCATTGTCACTGGAGAGGAGAGGCAAAAGAGCAAAAAGATTTACTGATGTCAGTGCCTGTTTGTTTGTGTTTTACCACACAGAGAGGAGACGTACTGTTATTAAAGTCATCTTTCAGCACAACCAGATTGAGTGAAAAATCCTTGATTAACATCAAAATAACACAAAACAGAGGAACAATCGCTACATGCATACACTGTACTGTGCTGATTCATGTTTAGATCACTAGAGTAGAACTAACCTTGATACAGGCTCGCTACAGTCCGTATCTATGATCTGTGTTGCGAGTATTGTTAAACTCCGTGCAGAAACTGCTCTAATGCGTATTTGCAGTCAAACTCCAGCTCTAAACGCATCGCGGGGAAAATGCAAACATCACTCTTGTGTTACTGAAGAAATACACTTACGCCACATGTGGCTGAAGGACAACAGCACCACAGAACAGGCAGAGAGGTGAATGAACAGCGCTTTACCAGTGTTTCTTGACATCTGAATTCTCCGCTGTAATTCGATCTTATTCTCATTTATACTACGGCAGAGTGACTGGATTGAACAAGCTCTTTTACTTTGAATAAATGCAGAAAGCGCTCAGAACCGGTTGACGTCAGCTCGTTCATCCAGCCAATCACCACTCCCGATCTTGCCGGTATTACACATTGATGTCAGAATACGTGACGTTGCTCCGACTTTGCTTTTCAAACCGGAAGACAGAAATTGCTAATTTCCACTTATGAATAAACTTAATGAATACCTTTTAGTGTTTTCAAAGATGTGCAGTCTGTACACTTCTGTTAACATAAAAAAAGTGTTTTGTGGTTTCATGACCCTTTAAATGCAAGACATTTAAAGTGTACTTAAAGTACACTCACAATATTTCCACTTTAGCACAATCAGATATACTTAAGTATATCTTTAGTTGAACCTCAGCACTATTTCCGGATAATTAAAGTGCATTTAGTACAAAATTATTTGTTCCAATTTAGCAGACTTAAAGTATACCAATTTAGTAAACCAACAGTACAATTGCAGGTTATTTATATTAAGTACATAAATATGTAACTGTATTTGTAGTATACCTATCATAAAATAAATGTAATTCAAACACATTTTAGTATATATATTTTTTCATTAGTGTCATATCAATTTAGCAACAAACATGCTTATCCAAATTACACTTATTATTATTTCCTTCCTTTTTTATAGCCTTAAACATTCTTTCAAATATGCATGTAGTCTTCTGTTTGACCAGCACACAGAGAGTCTGCTGGAGGCATGACAAAAACACTCGGACTGGTGATAAATCACAGGAATACTGTGCCTCAGGAAAAGGTAGACCTTTCTCTCTTTCCTTCTAGGAGTGAAATTGTATTATTATAAATATTTTCTTCAGTCGCTTCATATAAACAGAATTATACAAACAACTTGCATGGATTGAAACACTGTGCCATTTACAGATAGGTGAAGATTTATTTTTCTTGACTAATGACTTGACTTGTTGACTAATGGCCTGAAACAATGTTTTAAGTAAGCTTTAGTCAACTTTTGATTGTTTGATCACAGTCTTAAGGATTCACAGAGCCAAACCAGTGGCAGAGAAATCACACATGGCCCAGACGGCTGGATCCATACATTGACCCAGTCTACTATTACACTTGCACAGCGTGTCACACACTTAAATGATATTGATACCAACCACTGTCTCAGCACAACTCTACTGGAGGATCGAGTCGAGAGTCGTCTGATTCCTCTCTCTCTGCACAGGGATCATTTACCAGGTTTATAGTGTGAAAGTGTCATGAGAGGATTCATCCTCAGCTTTGTTTCTGTATTTCCTCACGTGTTTTGTGGGTGTGCGTGATGTTGCTCAGCAATGCTTATTGCTCGCCATCACCTGATTTAAGGTACAATATGTACGTTTTTTCCTACCACTGTCCGGGAAGCAGACACACTCTGTCAGTTCAAAGCAAGATTAAAGACACATCTCTTTGACCTAGCATTCACATAATACATTATAGACTTCTATAATTCAATATTAGTCTGCATAGATTAGGTCAGCCGGAACCGGGAACACTTCCCACAAATCCCGATGTACTCGTTACATCATGAGAAGAATGGCATCTACGCTAATTTTAGTGTCTTTGTTTATCCCGAGGTTTTCCTGCAGCCTGCCGGATCCAGGCCGTATCCAGATCTGACGAAGGACCTTCGCCTTGACCCGATGACAGCGCAGTGCTGAAGTGCCAACTAGTCTCTCCCTATGGAGGATCCCTTTCCCACTCTACAGATAAAGCGTTGTCGGGAAAATTCGTTTCGCGTATCTACCCCGAAGCGACAAAATAAAATAAAATTCTTTATCAAAATTTATAAGGAAAGACCAGTACTTTGTTTAGGCTTGGCTTGTAGGGAATTCCAAACCTGCGCACATATATTCAAACACACATAACTATAGAACCAATTCTTAATGCGCATGTGAACGCCATCAGCGTTTCTCACAGGTTCGCGTTTAAAGTCTGTGTAGAGAGAATGGTGTCGTCTTAGCGGCCCCTAATTTAATAACAAATGATTGTTGCGACAGAAGCGAATCAATCAAAACTAACTTTAACTGGAAAATAACTTTATTAAAGAACCGCTATAAAGCCAAAACAATCTCTGTTACCTTAAATTATACTCTTATCTCTGTAAAGCTGCTTTGAAACAATCTACATTGTTAAAAGCGCTATATAAATGAAGATGACTTGACTTGACGTTTTTGCCGCCAGAGGGCGCATTTTCAAAACAATAATAAAGCTTGATGACGCTATGAAGGAGAGTGGAACGATGGGAGATGTCGTTTTCACCAGAGATTCACAAATCATATAAATCATATATCAGCTAATAAATTAGTTTTTGTATTACTTGTGCGTTTGATCACATTATTTTGTCATCGTAATGAATTCATCCTGCAAGGAACGTGAAATGTAATGCTATGTTCTAATATGGGACTATTTGTCAAATGATTTGATGGGTTAATACTGCGCAGTTTTACATGTTTAAAAAAATCGTACTAAAAGTACATTTGAACAAACCCACAGTATTTGCAAGTAATCGCTAAATACTTTGTGCAACTCATACTGTATTTAATTTCACTGCCATAGACTTGGTGACCAGACTTGATAAAAAGCATTACTGAAGTACAAACAAAGTGCAATATAAATAAATAATATACAGTACTGTGCAAAAGTATTAGGCATGTTAATATGCCCCCCCCCCCCCCCCAAAAAAAATGGTTTTAAGTCAGTTATTTATATCTTTTGCTGTAATGTGTCAGTAGGAAATATCAGTTTACATTTCCAAACATTCTTTTTGCCATTAATTGTAATAATCCAGTGAGATTTGTGAATGCACAAGGAGTCTGACAGCAGCCAGGATGATCTGATCTCACCATCATCGAGTCTGTCTGTGATTACATGAAGAAACAGAAGAAACTGAGACAGACTAAATCCAGAAGAACTGCGGGAACGTCTCTGAGACGCTTGAAGAAACCTTTTTGGATTTTCTGTACTCGCCAAACACCCACCAGTAATCGTGAACCATGATGACTGAACAACACAACAGTGGCGCACAAGATACTGTATCATAGTTATATATACATAGATGCCTCATTAGCGGCTTACGTATAGCGGCCCATAGAAACGGCCGCTAATGAGGCTATATCTATGGTTTCTACAAGCGGAAACTGAGGATAACGCGGATAGATAGACGACAATGACAAGGGACGAGCCATTATTTAAAACTGTAATTTCTCTGGATTTACAAATTTTCCAAACTTTTGGGATAATCTAAGTAAACTACTGCATTAAATATATCACACTGTGAAAGTGTTTTTTGAATATTTGATTACAAAAATCTTACATTTTGTACACTTAATGCGACACCTGAATGCTTTTCCTTCTCCTTTTATGAGCAGCCCTTTCGTGTGTTGTCTTTGTCGGATCGTTCTCGTTGACTGTGGTGTTTGTTACTGTTATTCTTTCGTTTCTCTCCTGTTTCCAGTTGGATTTACCCATCTTGTTTCCCCCTTGCTCCGAGCCATCATCCATCAGACATTCTGCCTTCATCTCTGTTGCCATCTATTTACCCCACTGCAGTTATTGCCTGCCAAGCTTCATCATCATCTTCATCATCAAGACATTTGGATTACCTTTTCTGTTCTGTTTCTGACTGTCAGTATTATTTTCTGGTTTCTTTATTAAACTACATTCATTCCATTTCCTGCATCTGGGTCATTATTTACCATAACATAATGATCCGACCATCAACATGGACAGAAATCCAGAAGTTCCTCGCTCCTCAGGATTCCCATCTCGCCCAACACCAGATCGACTGGGCAAGTGATCGAAGTCTTGGCAGTGAAATTTACCGAACTCCCCTCCATTGTCCAACGAATATCATCTTGAGATGAGTCCCCTGCACCCACACCACTACTGCCGTCCCCACTTGAGTCTACTCTGCTCACCGTATCACGATCAGAACCTCAGATCAACCCTCCAGCATCCTATTCGGGTGAGCCAAATTACTTCAGGGCGTTTTTGTCTCAGTGCTCTCTAGCTTTTTCTCTGCAGCCATCTGCATTTCCCACTGAGCAATCTAAGTTGGCCTATGTTATTTCACTACTGACCGGTCTGGCATGTCTGTGCGGTACGGCAGTATGGGATCAGAGACATCCATGTTGTGCCTCATTCCAGTCCTTCGCTGATGAACTACAGAAGGTTTTTGACCGCTCATCGCAGGGGAGAACTCTAGTCGAACTCAACCAGGGAACGCAATCTGTAGAGGACTATTCCATTGAGTTCTAGACGCAGGCTGCCAGTTGCAACTGGAACGAGGAGGCGCAGTGGGACTTATTCCTGCATGGGTTGGTTGACTGCATCAAAGATGAGCTCTATGCTCTGGACTTACCCAAGTCTTTTGATGGACTGCTGGATCTCGCTTTCCAAGTGGACGCATGTCTTCACCATCATCTCCAGGTCATCAAGCACGCTCCCATCCAGTAAAACAGAGAGCCCACCAGTAGTTCAGTGGTTACTGATGGTTAAAGCTTTCCAACATTTTTTCCATCAATTGTCCCTGAAATTATGATATATTTTGATAATCTTGAGTTGCTGGCTATCAAGTTGGCCTTGGAGGAATGGAGTCATTGGTTAGAAGGTTCTGGGGTACCTTTCATCATTTGGACTGATCTTAAAAATCAAAATATATTTGCCCCGCCAAACGTCTGAATTCCAGGCAAACCTGCTGTTTTTTTTGTTTTGTTTTTTTTGTAGCTTTGATTTTTCCATCTTGAATCGTCTCGGTTCTAAGAACATCAAGTCTGATGCCTTGTCTTGTATTTTTGATCGTTCTGAGTGACCAATCTCTCCTGAACCGGTGGCACCAATGTGACATGGGAGATTAAGTGAAAGGTCCGCTCAGCCTTTCAAGGGGCAACAGCCCTCGCCAATAATCCCACTCTGATGGTTGTTTGTGCCAGAGGCAGCTCGTCCAGACGTTCTGTTGGTGCCATTCCTCCAGAAATGCCTGTCACCCTGGAGTTGGTCGCACCCTAGCTCTAGTTAGACAGAGATTTTGGTGGTCATCTATGGCCATGATGTTTGTCAGTTCGTGGTCGGTTCGGTCTGTGCTGTTTCCAAGACTTCCAGTTTGCGCTCAGTGGGACTTCTTCCACCTTTGATGCCTTTGAGACCCTGGTCCCATATTGCCCTTGATTTTGTTACAGCCCTCCCCCACTCTCAGGGATTTACTGTCCTCTTGAAAGTAGTGGACCAGTTCTCGAAGGTAGCACATTTCATCCCGCTACCCAAATGAATGTCTGCTAGAGAGACAGCGACTACTGTCGTTGATCACTTCTTTCGTATTCATGCCCTCCTGACTTACGTGGTCTCCGACAGGTGGCCCCAATTCGTCTCCAAACGTTGGAAAGAGTTTTGCAATGTATTGGGAGCCACTGTCAGTCTTACCTCTGGGTTTCATACCCAGAGCAATGGGCAGGCAGAGTAGGCAAATCAGAACCTGGAGAGGGAATTACGATGTTTGGCTTCCTACAATCTCTCTTCTTGAAGTCAGCAGCTCTCATGGGTGGAGTACACACACAACTCTTTACCAGTGTCATCCACAGGCCTATCTCTGTTTCAGACTAGTTTAGCTTACCAGCCACCTTTTTTTACTGCTCTGGAACCCGAAGTCGCATCCCTTCTGCCCATGTGTTTATCCAGAGGTGCCATCTCACCTGAATGAGAGCCATTCAGAATGGGGGTGAAGTGGGACAACGCACCAAGGCCCAAGCTGATTGCCACCGGTCTAAGCTTCCCGTCTACATCGTAGGTCAAAAAGAGTGTTTTTCTTTCAAAACATGAAACCATGCAACATGTGATAGACACACATATGTGCAGCACAGAGTTGTCTTGTTGTACAGTTCGGTTCCGATCACAAAGCAGAGCTTCACCGAAATGCAGTTTTGAGTCTGGAAAATTTACGGGTGTGAGTTTGATTATAGAATAACTGAACTGTGTGTAAACGTAACTGTATTAAAGACTCAAAAACAGCACTGACAACTGTATTCTTGTGCTGTGTGAATGTGACCTCTGTGTCTGAAGAAAGTATGCATGTGAGATCTTACCACACATAGCCTAAATAACTAAAGAAAATAAACATTATTATTACCCTTCAGTCAAATTGTGAGTTGCAAACATAAATGACAACTTTAACTTGTCAGTGCTGGCAAGTGACCATGGTATAAGCAGGATAATCCATGGCTAGATGAGCATTACACTATTGTAATCTGTATACATGTTTACAAGCATGATATGTGTTGATTAAAAACCAGCTTTCATTAATTTACTTTCTTTGTGGAACATTTGATTCACGGGAAGCAAGGGAAGAGACATTGTGATACCTCTGTTTATCTTCTAGCACTTCTCAGAGAGCATGATTTCCTAAGAAAACAAGCATACAAGTTGATTTAGATCATACTAAATTGTTTTTGGAGCTATCTGGCTATTTACATAACATCTAAATCAAGCTGTGCCCCAAAAACCTCATTCATTCCTTATCAAAACATTGAAAGTCCAAGATAACTTAAACTGTTCAAAGAGAAGTGGCATCACTCTTCTCCGGTGAAGGCCCTTCTTCTCTGCGTATTTAAGTCATCCAGCACTCCATTATATGGCTCTCTCAGGAGAGTCGGTACAGTGCCTCTTTATCTCTCTTCTCACCTTCTCCTCTATAAAAAACAAATTGTGCAGCAGGCAAGAGCATCATCAACATGCACAGTGTGCTCGCTGTCATGCAGATAGCCCCTCTTTTTGGTAATGGAGAGAACAGATCGATAAAGAACTGGAACTGGTGCAGACGCACAGGGGCCTGTGTGGTTGGCCCTAATCCTGATGAATAATGTGGCTGTCATAATAGCAGGCAGAATGCAATGCTGCGTCTTAGCAGAGTGATGAATAGCCTGTCAGCTCAAGTACTGACATTGTCACACATAAAGGCATGAACGGATGACTGTGCAATGCAAAATATATACATTTTGTTTGTACAACATTAGTATCTAACAGGCAACTAAAAATTTTGTACAATTTTAGTTTAGATGGTCTGCAGAAACCACATAAAATATGCATTTATTTAAATAATAATTGACAAATAGTAGCATTCACTGCTGAGGTGTTCAGTTGACCATGTCTTCACATTGGCATGGCTTTTCTCTGTGTTTGTTCTGGGGGGAACAAAACACACACACACACACACACACACACAGACACACACAAAAATGGCCCTGCGTACAGAAATTTAGATGAGTTTGATTCTGGGCTGCCTTATCTATGAATGTAAGGGGATAGAACAGATTTAGGATTTATTACTTCCATGCCTAAGTCTCCTGTTGACACACAATCCAAGAACCCACTTCTTATCCAACTCCAACCCATCTTTAGTGAAGTGCTCAAACAGACATTTTGATTTTTGTTGAGAATAGAATTAGAAAGAAATAATAACCTGATAAAACTGACACAAACAGATTGTTTGACAAATGGCGTGTTTGAGAATGTGATGGAGATGTGCCCATTGATTGTGCTAACATATAGATAGGGTAATATTTGCTTTTCAAAAATCTAATTCTTGGATCTCCTGAAGTGTGAGAGTGATAAGAGGCCTGGCCATCATACAATTTTCATTATGGCTTACAGAGGACAAGAGGAGATTTATCTTTGATTTGTCTGAATCAAAGATTTATCATTTAGATTTATTTGAAACATATTATTGCGAGAAAGCATTTTGCACAGTTTTAGTGTTTAATGAGTATGAAGTTGACATGTAATCACCAAAACATCTTTTTCACCCATAATGAGATTGCATGCCTTGTTGTGAATAGTTTATCAATGGTTTATCAATATATATAATAAATTAAATTTATTTTGTCACCATTTCTTCCACACTTATTCCCTTCCAAAGTTGTATGATTAGGGTATTAGCTGTGATTAGGGTCAATAGCGGCATTCATCAGACAGATATTATCTAATAAACACCATCATCCATGGCGAGGTGTTGTGTTCATTTCTCTGGCATCACAGCAAAGAAAAAGGGCCTGGTTTAGTCCGCCTCTGACAAATAAAAAATGTGTGGATGTCATTGAATTAACTACATTTTTCAAGTACATTTATTTCATGTTTTAGGTATGAATTGTTTGTAGGGCTAAATTATATTGCTTTAAAATCAAATTAAGTATGAATGTCTATATGAATCTTATGAACCTAACAGCTATTAATGAAACATACAATAAATTATACAATCAATTATTGCTACAAAACTTACCCCTACCCCCAACTCTAACAGTTTATTTTTAAAAAATTACTCCTTAATTTCATAATCAAAATACTTTAAAAACCAGGAAAACAAATAGGGTGAGTTCTGCTGTCTGTGATCAATGGAATATGATCAGTATGCCTTATCACTACTAATGGGACCTTTATTTGTTGTGTTCCCTTGGCAGAAGCTTAAGGTTGTGTACACTTGTTGTTCAGTTCGCTTAATACGTTTGGTTCGGACCAAAAAAATAAGTCCTGGTCCGCTTAGCATTGGCATTGGCATTTTTAACACTGAACCTAAATATACCAAAGGTAAAGGCATAGGGATATATTCACAACCTGATTGGTCGGTCTTTATGACGTATTATTAGAGACAGAATGTACCGAACGTCCAAAACAATGCTGTGTGCTGGGCTAAATGCACTCGTTGTGTGTGTGTAGCCTACAAATGATGGTATTTTGACCAGCAGAAAACTTGTGAAGAGCTTATAAAATGTGTAAAGAAGTCAAAACAGCACCAGGTATCCCTCTGTCACAAACAAAGATCTGCTGCGAGGAGACACGGTTCTGATGCCTGCACTAAATTGTGATGGGCAACATTGCGACTGTGATGCATTACATCATGCCCTTTTTTGTCTTGTTTACATGTCTTTAGTCCGTGTTGCGTTCATATATTTTGCTGAGGCCTTGCTGAAGGCCTGCAAAGGTTTTTGTAATTCTGCTAGGTGCCACTCGAGTTGCAGAAACTACATACTCCATCTTTAAGCACAGGCTTATGAAATTGTGTCATTTAGTCTTGTGTGTTTTGATGCTAGATGATGATTTTCATAGGGAAAGACATGTGTCCTCCCAGTCAAAATAGAACATGACCCCAGAAAAGGTTTCTGAACCTCAAACTGAGAATAAGAGGATAGTGTACATGGCTTTATTTCCACACACAGCTGATTTAGGAGGCTAGAAGGCTGACCTGCTCAAGGACCTAGGTGAGGGTCCTCGCCGCATTCAGGGTCCTGAGGTGTCCTCTGATCCTTTGTCTGGTCCCAGCTCCAGGAGGACAGATCAGAGGGAAATTATGGAAAGGCTGGGCAGGCATACAAACCAAAAGGCCTATGGCCCCGCTTTCTTTTAAGACCTGAGATGGTTAACCCTCTGGGGTTGGCTGTCACGCCGACGCGATTGTCTCCCTTTTTTTCTTATCAGTGCAAAAGAGACTCGCATAACTCCGTAGATTTTTGTCATACAGGCAAGTGTTATACATCATTCAAAACTGTTAAATGTCTTCTTTCATTTGTGTGCACTAATAATAAAAACAAAATGTTGTGTTATGAATATATTAATATATATATATAAATATATATATATATATATATATATATATATATATATATATATATATATATATAGACTATATAGACAGAAACATGTTGAAATATGTTCTCTGCACGCACTGTGAGTTTGAGTCACTCGCGCTGTGCATTTGAAAAGCAAAACGCTCCAAACTTTACTGTACGTTCACACCGCCACCGGCGAGAGCGGCAAAATTCGCTCTCGCCGCCCTGCAACCGACGCCGTAGAAAGATTCGGGGACGCTCTGACATAGATTAGAATGCGTGATTTTTTTAAAAACTTTATTTAAAGGGGCCGCAAAAACCGTAGCTGCAATTGGTCAAAATCATTATTATTTTGAGCAAATGAATTGCATTCTCGCTGAAAAAAACAAGCGTTTTTAGTTCAAAGAAGTTCTAGCGTGAAAATGATGCCTATAAATAGTGTTGCGCGGCTTTTTCTAATCAAACTGACAACACTATGGATGACAAGTCGTACAATAACGGGAAACCCGCAACAAAAATTCTAAATTTTTCCTCCATTTTGCTTAGGAACTAATGTGGTCGGAACCAAAGTTTACAGGATTGTGTTCTCTTGTATCCTCTCAGGCGGAGGACTTCTACATTCCGATTGGTTGCCGCTGGTTGCCGCCGAACCGCGTCATAGCTTATTACCATAAAGTTGACTTGATTTCAACTCTTCTCGCCGCTCTCGCCGTCCAAGACGCGCCGCGCCGCCCTCGCCGGAGCTCACCGCCGGCTCTCATTGAAAATGAATGGCTTCCGGCCACTTTGACGCTCTCGCCGCCGGCGGTGTGAACGCACAGTTAGGCTTCATATTTTTACTCCAATTTCATTTCATAACGTCATAACGAATGGAAACTATAGGCTAAATGAATATAGGCTATTGTTATTATTTTATGCAGCCCAAGGAGTATATGCCTACAAGGCACAACAAACCTGGTATATATATATATATATAATTTATTTATTTATTTTTATTTTTATTTTTTTAAATCGCAATTTTAACCAGAAAAATCTAAAATGTATTCCCAAAATCATGAAGCCCTATAGTTTCTCTTGATATCAGCATGTTCACAGGTTTTTGTTTTTGTTTTGTTTTTAAAAAAAAAATAAATTATACAGATGCCACTGAGTCCTGCTGACTTCAACATTCACATGAGTCTCTGTACATGACCATGGTAAAATGACAAATCAAACACCTTGGAAATGACAGGTATGTACTATGTTTCAGGAATGGCACAAAGTTATGTGACTGAAGTCTCTGTCTTTAGATCAGTGTGTTCAAAAATGTATCTTTGGTTTATGTTGTGTTGTAAATAAATCAATCAAAAAGCCATTAAATCTCTACTCATTCTTTGTTCTGGTTCTCTCACAGTCCCCACCTGCTAGGGCCATTATGGGAGGGTCTTTGTCTTTCTCAGGTGTGAAACACATCAATATTCATGATTCAATGTCATCCTTCAGTCATTAAAGGGCACCTATTATGACTCTTTTCACAAGATGTTAAATAAGTCTCTGATGTCCCCAGAGTATGTATGTGAAGTTTTAGCTCAAAATACCCAACAGATCATTTTTTACAGCATGTTTAAATTGTCATTTGTCATGGCTCAGAAAAACGTGCTGTTTTAGTGTGTATCCCTTTAAATGCAAATTGACTGCTGCTGCCGGCCCAGGGGGCGGAGCCTCACGAGCTCGCGCTCAGAAGAACCAGAAGGACAATCAGTTCAAGTGAAGTTTATTGTACATCACACAAAAGATGAGCGTTAGTTTTACTCCAGAGAATCACTGTAAGAGCTGAATAAACACAGTATAAGAAGTGAGCATTAAAGTCTTATCCATAAACTCTCTCTCTCTCCCTTTCATTATCATCAACATACACAGCGAAGTACACAAAACACTCTTACAACTAACAGTAAACAAATATATACACACCTTCTCAGTGGGTGCTAAATAAACTGGTAAACCTTATATCCGTAAAATGACTCGATGAGCTGTCATAAAGTGCGCGCTCTCACTTTCATTTCTGCGTGATCAGTCACGTTAGTCCTGTCGCTCTGGAGACCAGAGTTTCGCTATGGAAAATTGTAGAACTATGAAGAAGAATCTGAATAAGATTGAGGAAACTCAGCAAAGCTAGTGTTAAGCTAACAGGAGCTGTCAATAAGGGCAATAAGGATGAAAATGAGGAGATGAAAGCTCTTGCAAATTTGGTGACAGACTATCAGAAGCTGAGCACCAAATCAGTGAAGCGGTGGAAAATGTTGAGAAGTTCCAGAAAACAGTGCATGCAATTTTCGCATTGTCAACCTGCCTGAAAAAGTGAAAGGATGCGGCAAACTTTTTGGAAAAGTGGCTGAATGATGTGTTTGAATATTTTATCTTTCCAATCACCCTAGTCATTAAATCAAAACAAAACCATGATTAAGGGGGAAAAAAGGACATAATATACAAAGGCATAACTAGGAGCTAAACAAGAAACAAGTGTGCACAATCTAACCATGGTAACATAATCAGTAACTGTGGAAACTGTAGCCCAGTGCACACTGTGCGATTTATAATGGTCCTTTGCGATTGTTGTCAGACTGTACAAACATGATAGTCGCTGTAGTCCATGTCACTCTGTAAGATCTCAGTTGTCATTAATGTTAGACTGTAGGGAAGTTGCACACAAGAAAACTAATCTGGGGTTTTACATCAATCAATGACACGTTCGGTGACAGAGAGCTGCATTACACGCGGGATTGAAATGGTGGATACCAAGAAATCTCTGGCATTAATTTTGGTCATGGCTTTTGACTGTCGTCATAGGAGAAGTCACACTGCTGGACAGAGAGTCATATCTTCTGACAGTCGGCTGTCGGTAAACATGTCAAACTAACAGTCAAAGACTTCAGATTTTAGCCTAGGATCAGAGGAATCTTTTAGGATTTGCAAAATTTGTCTCAGATGGCCATTTTCGTGGCCAAAATCGTACAGTGTGAACGCAGGGTTATGGAAGCAGACTCAAAGGAAGGAGATTGAAGTTAACACAAAGTTTATTAAGACCACAACTGAGCAGATGAACTGAAAGCAGGTAAGTGGTAAGTGCAATGATAGTTTGGAGAGTGGGATGCTGGCAGTGAATAGTACGTTTCTTCTTATAGGAGTGATGACTGGTAGAGGATGCAGTGGATGGCTGGAACTCTGAACAACAGTATGCTGGGAGACATGTAGGAAGGACGAGACGCTGGAGGAACAACACTGAGTAGAAACAGCACTGAGGAGAATGGAGACGAGACGCTGGAGGAACAACACAGAGGAGAATGGAGACGAGATGCTGGAGGAACAACACTGAGGAGAATGAGACGAGACGCTGGAGGAACAACACTGAGGAGAATGGAGACGAGACGCTGGAGGAACAACACTGAGCAGAATGAGACGAGACGCTGGAGGAACAACACTGAGGAGAATGGAGACGAGACGCTGGAGGAGGAACACAGAGGAGAATGGAGACGAGACGCTGGAGGAACAACACTGAGGAGAATGAGACGAGACGCTGGAGGAACAACACTGAGGAGAATGGAGACGAGACGCTGGAGGAGGAACAGGGAGGAGATTGGAGACAAGACACTGGAGGAACAACACTGAGGAGAATGAGACGAGACGCTGGAGGAGGAACACTGAGCAGAATGGAGACGAGACGCTGGAGGAGGAACACTGAGCAGAATGAGACGAGACGCTGGAGGAGGAACACGGAGGAGAATGGAGACGAGACGCTGGAGGAACAACACTGAGGAGAATGGAGACGAGACGCTGGAGGAACAACACTGAGCAGAATGAGACGAGACGCTGGAGGAACAACACTGAGCAGAATGAGACGAGACGCTGGAGGAACAACACTGAGCAGAATGAGATGAGACGCTGGAGGAACAACACTGAGGAGAATGGAGACGAGACGCTGGAGGAACAACACGGAGGAGAATGGAGACGAGACGCTGGAGGAACAACACGGAGGAGAATGGAGACGAGACGCTGGAGGAACAACACTGAGGAGAATGGAGACGAGACGCTGGAGGAGGAACACGGAGGAGAATGGAGACGAGACGCTGGAGGAACAACACTGAGGAGAATGGAGACGAGACGCTGGAGGAACAACACTGAGGAGAATGGAGACGAGACGCTGGAGGAACAACACGGAGGAGAATGGAGACGAGACGCTGGAGGAACAACACTGAGGAGAATGGAGACGAGACGCTGGAGGAACAACACTGAGGCGAATGGAGACGAGACGCTGGAGGAGGAACACGGAGGAGAATGGAGACGAGACGCTGGAGGAGAATGGAGACGAGACGCTGGAGGAGAATGGAGACGAGACGCTGGAGGAACAACACGGAGGAGAATGGAGACAAGACGCTGGAGGAACAACACTGAGGAGAATGGAGACAAGACGCTGGAGGAGGAACACGGAGGAGAATGGAGACGAGACGCTGGAGGAGAATGGAGACGAGACGCTGGAGGAACAACACTGAGGAGAATGGAGACGAGACGCTGGAGGAACAACACGGAGGAGAATGGAGACGAGACGCTGGAGGAGGAACACGGAGGAGAATGGAGACGAGACGCTGGAGGAGAATGGAGACGAGACGCTGGAGGAACAACACGAAGGAGAATGGAGACGAGACGCTGGAGGAGAATGAAGACGAGACGCTGGAGGAACAACACGGAGGAGAATGGAGACGAGACGCTGGAGGAGAATGGAGACGAGACGCTGGAGGAACAACACGGAGGAGAATGGAGACGAGACGCTGGAGGAACAACACTGAGGAGAATGGAGACGAGACGCTGGAGGAACAACACTGAGGAGAATGGAGACGAGACGCTGGAGGAACAACACTGAGGAGAATGGAGACGAGACGCTGGAGGAACAACACGGAGGAGAATGGAGACGAGACGCTGGAGACGAGACGCTGGAGGAACAACACTGAGGAGAATGGAGACGAGACGCTGGAGGAACAACACTGAGGAGAATGGAGACGAGACGCTGGAGGAGGAACACGGAGGAGAATGGAGACGAGACGCTGGAGGAACAACACTGAGGAGAATGGAGACGAGACGCTGGAGGAGGAACACGGAGGAGAATGGAGACGAGACGCTGGAGGAGAATGGAGACGAGACGCTGGAGGAGAATGGAGACGAGACGCTGGAGGAGAATGGAGACGAGACGCTGGAGGAACAACACGGAGGAGAATGGAGACGAGACGCTGGAGGAACAACACTGAGGAGAATGGAGACAAGACGCTGGAGGAGGAACACGGAGGAGAATGGAGACGAGACGCTGGAGGAGAATGGAGACGAGACGCTGGAGGAACAAAACTGAGGAGAATGGAGACGAGACGCTGGAGGAACAACACGGAGGAGAATGGAGACGAGACGCTGGAGGAGAATGGAGACGAGACGCTGGAGGAGAATGGAGACGAGACGCTGGAGGAACAACACGGAGGAGAATGGAGACGAGACGCTGGAGGAGAATGGAGACGAGACGCTGGAGGAGCAACACGGAGGAGAATGGAGACAAGATGCTGGAGGAACAACACTGAGGAGAATGGAGACGAGACGCTGGAGGAACAACACTGAGGAGAATGGAGACGAGACACTGGAGGAGGAACACGGAGGAGAATGGAGACGAGACGCTGGAGGAGGAACACGGAGGAGAATGGAGACGAGACGCTGGAGGAACAACACTGAGGAGAATGGAGACGAGACGCTGGAGGAACAACACCGAGGAGAATGGAGACGAGACGCTGGAGGAACAACACTGAGGAGAATGAGACGAGACGCTGGAGGAACAACACCGAGGAGAATGGAGACGAGACGCTGGAGGAACAACACTGAGGAGAATGAGACGAGACGCTGGAGGAACAACACTGAGGAGAATGGAGACGAGACGCTGGAGGAACAACACTGAGGAGAATGAGACGAGACGCTGGAGGAACAACACGGAGGAGAATGAGACGAGACGCTGGAGGAACAACACGGAGGAGAATGGAGACGAGACGCTGGAGGAACAACACTGAGGAGAATGAGACGAGAAGCTGGAGGAACAACACTGAGGAGAATGGAGACGAGACGCTGGAGGAACAACACGGAGGAGAATGGAGACGAGACGCTGGAGGAACAACACTGAGGAGAATGGAGACGAGACGCTGGAGGAGGAACACGGAGGAGAATGGAGACGAGACGCTGGAGGAGAATGGAGACGAGACGCTGGAGGAACAACACTGAGGAGAATGGAGACGAGACGCTGGAGGAACAACACGGAGGAGAATGGAGACGAGACGCTGGAGGAGGAACACGGAGGAGAATGGAGACGAGACGCTGGAGGAGAATGGAGACGAGACGCTGGAGGAGAATGGAGACGAGACGCTGGAGGAACAACACGGAGGAGAATGGAGACGAGACGCTGGAGGAGAATGGAGACGAGACGCTGGAGGAACAACACGGAGGAGAATGGAGACAAGACGCTGGAGGAACAACACTGAGGAGAATGGAGACGAGACGCTGGAGGAACAACACTGAGGAGAATGGAGACGAGACACTGGAGGAGGAACACAGAGGAGAATGGAGACGAGACGCTGGAGGAGGAACACGGAGGAGAATGGAGACGAGACGCTGGAGGAACAACACCGAGGAGAATGGAGACGAGACGCTGGAGGAACAACACTGAGGAGAATGAGACGAGACGCTGGAGGAACAACACCGAGGAGAATGGAGACGAGACGCTGGAGGAACAACACTGAGGAGAATGAGACGAGACGCTGGAGGAACAACACTGAGGAGAATGGAGACGAGACGCTGGAGGAACAACACTGAGGAGAATGAGACGAGACGCTGGAGGAACAACACGGAGGAGAATGAGACGAGACGCTGGAGGAACAACACGGAGGAGAATGGAGACGAGACGCTGGAGGAACAACACTGAGGAGAATGAGACGAGAAGCTGGAGGAACAACACTGAGGAGAATGAGACGAGAAGCTGGAGGAACAACACTGAGGAGAATGGAGACGAGACGCTGGAGGAACAACACTGAGGAGAATGGAGACGAGACACTGGAGGAACAACACTGAGGACAATGGAGACGAGACGCAGGAGGAACAACACGGAGGAGAATGGAGACGAGACGCTGGAGGAACAACACTGAGGAGAATGAGACGAGACGCTGGAGGAACAACACGGAGGAGAATGGAGACGAGACGCTGGAGGAACAACACTGAGGAGAATGGAGACGAGACGCTGGAGGAGGAACACAGAGGAGAATGGAGACGAGACGCTGGAGGAACAACACTGAGGAGAATGAGACGAGACGCTGGAGGAACAACACTGAGGAGAATGGAGACGAGACGCTGGAGGAACAACACTGAGGAGAATGGAGACGAGACGCTGGAGGAACAACACTGAGCAGAATGAGACGAGACGCTGGAGGAACAACACTGAGGAGAATGGAGACGAGACGCTGGAGGAACAACACTGAGGAGAATGGAGACGAGACGCTGGAGGAACAACACTGAGCAGAATGAGACGAGACGCTGGAGGAACAACACTGAGGAGAATGGAGACGAGACGCTGGAGGAGGAACACAGAGGAGAATGGAGACGAGACGCTGGAGGAACAACACTGAGGAGAATGAGACGAGACGCTGGAGGAACAACACTGAGGAGAATGGAGACGAGACGCTGGAGGAGGAACAGGGAGGAGATTGGAGACAAGACACTGGAGGAACAACACTGAGGAGAATGAGACGAGACGCTGGAGGAGGAACACTGAGCAGAATGGAGACGAGACGCTGGAGGAGGAACACTGAGCAGAATGAGACGAGACGCTGGATGAGGAACACGGAGGAGAATGGAGACGAGACGCTGGAGGAACAACACTGAGGAGAATGGAGACAAGACGCTGGAGGAACAACACAGAGGAGAATGAGACGAGACGCTGGAGGAACAACACTGAGCAGAATGAGACGAGACGCTGGAGGAACAACACTGAGGAGAATGGAGACGAGACGCTGGAGGAACAACACTGAGGAGAATGAGACGAGACGCTGGAGGAACAACACTGAGGAGAATGAGACGAGACGCTGGAGGAAAAACACTGAGGAGAATGGAGACGAGACGCTGGAGGAACAACACTGAGGAGAATGAGACGAGACGATGGAGGAACAACACTGAGCAGAATGAGACGAGACGCTGGAGGAACAACACGGAGGAGAATGAGACGAGACGCTGGAGGAAAAACACTGAGCAGAATGGAGACGAGACGCTGGAGGAACAACACGGAGGAGAATGGAGACGAGACGCTGGAGGAACAACACTGAGGAGAATGGAGACGAGACGCTGGAGGAACAACACTGAGGAGAATGGAGACGAGACGCTGGAGGAACAACACGGAGGAGAATGGAAACGAGACGCTGGAGGAACAACACTGAGGAGAATGGAGACGAGACGCTGGAGGAACAACACTGAGGCGAATGGAGACGAGACGCTGGAGGAGGAACACGGAGGAGAATGGAGACGAGACGCTGGAGGAACAACACTGAGGAGAATGGAGACGAGACGCTGGAGGAACAACACTGAGGAGAATGGAGACGAGACGCTGGAGGAACAACACGGAGGAGAATGGAAACGAGACGCTGGAGGAACAACACTGAGGAGAATGGAGACGAGACGCTGGAGGAACAACACTGAGGCGAATGGAGACGAGACGCTGGAGGAGGGACACGGAGGAGAATGGAGACGAGACGCTGGAGGAGAATGGAGACGAGACGCTGGAGGAGAATGGAGACGAGACGCTGGAGGAACAACACGGAGGAGAATGGAGACAAGACGCTGGAGGAACAACACTGAGGAGAATGGAGACAAGACGCTGGAGGAGGAACACGGAGGAGAATGGAGACGAGACGCTGGAGGAGAATGGAGACGAGACGCTGGAGGAACAACACTGAGGAGAATGGAGACGAGACGCTGGAGGAACAACACGGAGGAGAATGGAGACGAGACGCTGGAGGAGGAACACGGAGGAGAATGGAGACGAGACGCTGGAGGAGAATGGAGACGAAACGCTGGAGGAACAACACGGAGGAGAATGGAGACGAGACGCTGGAGGAGAATGGAGACGAGACGCTGGAGCAACAACACGGAGGAGAATGGAGACAAGACGCTGGAGGAACAACACTGAGGAGAATGGAGACGAGACGCTGGAGGAGGAACACGGAGGAGAATGGAGACGAGACGCTGGAGGAGAATGGAGACGAGACGCTGGAGGAACAACACTGAGGAGAATGGAGACGAGACGCTGGAGGAACAACACGGAGGAGAATGGAGACGAGACGCTGGAGGAGGAACACGGAGGAGAATGGAGACGAGACGCTGGAGGAGAATGGAGACGAGACGCTGGAGGAGAATGGAGACGAGACGCTGGAGGAACAACACGGAGGAGAATGGAGACGAGACGCTGGAGGAGAATGGAGACGAGACGCTGGAGGAACAACACGGAGGAGAATGGAGACAAGACGCTGGAGGAACAACACTGAGGAGAATGGAGACGAGACGCTGGAGGAACAACACTGAGGAGAATGGAGACGAGACACTGGAGGAGGAACACAGAGGAGAATGGAGACGAGACGCTGGAGGAGGAACACGGAGGAGAATGGAGACGAGACGCTGGAGGAACAACACTGAGGAGAATGAGACGAGACGCTGGAGGAACAACACCGAGGAGAATGGAGACGAGACGCTGGAGGAACAACACTGAGGAGAATGAGACGAGACGCTGGAGGAACAACACTGAGGAGAATGGAGACGAGACGCTGGAGGAACAACACTGAGGAGAATGAGACGAGACGCTGGAGGAACAACATGGAGGAGAATGAGACGAGACGCTGGAGGAACAACACGGAGGAGAATGGAGACGAGACGCTGGAGGAACAACACTGAGGAGAATGAGACGAGAAGCTGGAGGAACAACACTGAGGAGAATGAGACGAGAAGCTGGAGGAACAACACTGAGGAGAATGGAGACGAGACGCTGGAGGAACAACACTGAGGAGAATGGAGACGAGACACTGGAGGAACAACACTGAGGAGAATGGAGACGAGACGCAGGAGGAACAACACGGAGGAGAATGGAGACGAGACGCTGGAGGAACAACACTGAGGAGAATGAGACGAGACGCTGGAGGAACAACACGGAGGAGAATGGAGACGAGACGCTGGAGGAACAACACTGAGGAGAATGGAGACGAGACGCTGGAGGAGGAACACAGAGGAGAATGGAGACGAGACGCTGGAGGAACAACACTGAGGAGAATGAGACGAGACGCTGGAGGAACAACACTGAGGAGAATGGAGACGAGACGCTGGAGGAACAAAACTGAGGAGAATGGAGACGAGACGCTGGAGGAACAACACTGAGCAGAATGAGACGAGACGCTGGAGGAACAACACTGAGGAGAATGGAGACGAGACGCTGGAGGAACAACACTGAGGAGAATGGAGACGAGATGCTGGAGGAGGAACACAGAGGAGAATGGAGACGAGACGCTGGAGGAACAACACTGAGGAGAATGGAGACGAGACGCTGGAGGAACAACACTGAGGAGAATGGAGACGAGACGCTGGAGGAGGAACAGGGAGGAGATTGGAGACAAGACACTGGAGGAACAACACTGAGGAGAATGAGACGAGACGCTGGAGGAGGAACACTGAGCAGAATGGAGACGAGACGCTGGAGGAACAACACTGAGGAGAATGAGACGAGACGCTGGAGGAACAACACTGAGGAGAATGAGACGAGACGCTGGAGGAGGAACACGGAGGAGAATGGAGACGAGACGCTGGAGGAACAACACTGAGGAGAATGAGACGAGACGCTGGAGGAACAACACTGAGGAGAATGGAGACAAGACACTGGAGGAACAACACTGAGCAGAATGAGACGAGACGCTGGAGGAACAACACAGAGGAGAATGAGACGAGACGCTGGAGGAACAACACTGAGCAGAATGAGACGAGACGCTGGAGGAACAACACTGAGGAGAATGGAGACGAGACGCTGGAGGAACAACACTGAGGAGAATGAAACGAGACGATGGAGGAACAACACTGAGGAGAATGAGACGAGACGCTGGAGGAACAACACTGAGGAGAATGGAGACGAGACGCTGGAGGAAAAACACTGAGGAGAATGGAGACGAGACGCTGGAGGAACAACACTGAGGAGAATGAGACGAGACGATGGAGGAACAACACTGAGGAGAATGAGACGAGACGCTGGAGGAACAACACGGAGGAGAATGAGACGAAACGCTGGAGGAAAAACACTGAGCAGAATGGAGACGAGACGCTGGAGGAACAACACGGAGGAGAATGGAGACGAGACGCTGGAGGAACAACACTGAGGAGAATGGAGACGAGACGCTGGAGGAACAACACTGAGCAGAATGAGACGAGACGCTGGAGGAACAACACTGAGCAGAATGAGACGAGACGCTGGAGGAACAACACTGAGGAGAATGGAGACGAGACGGTGGAGGAACAACACTGAGCAGAATGAGACGAGACGCTGGAGGAACAACACTGAGCAGAATGAGACGAGACGCTGGAGGAACAACACGGAGGAGAATGGAGACGAGACGCTGGAGGAACAACACTGAGGAGAATGGAGACGAGACGCTGGAGGAACAACACTGAGGAGAATGGAGACGAGACGCTGGAGGAACAACACTGAGGAGAATGGAGACGAGACGCTGGAGGAACAACACTGAGGAGAATGGAGACGAGACGCTGGAGGAACAACACGGAGGAGAATGGAGACGAGACGCTGGAGGAACAACACTGAGGAGAATGGAGACGAGACGCTGGAGGAGGAACACTGAGGAGAATGGAGACGAGACGCTGGAGGAACAACACTGAGGAGAATGGAGACCAGACGCTGGAGGAGGAACACGGAGGAGAATGGAGACGAGACGCTGGAGGAACAACACTGAGGAGAATGGAGACGAGACGCTGGAGGAGGAACACTGAGGAGAATGGAGACGAGACGCTGGAGGAACAACACTGAGGAGAATGGAGACGAGACGCTGGAGGAGGAACACGGAGGAGAATGGAGACGAGACGCTGGAGGAACAACACTGAGGAGAATGGAGACGAGACGCTGGAGGAACAACACTGAGGAGAATGGAGACGAGACGCTGGAGGAGGAACACGGAGGAGAATGGAGACGAGACGCTGGAGGAACAACACTGAGGAGAATGGAGACGAGACGCTGGAGGAGGAACACGGAGGAGAATGGAGACGAGACGCTGGAGGAACAACACTGAGGAGAATGGAGACGAGACGCTGGAGGAGGAACACTGAGGAGAATGGAGACGAGACGCTGGAGGAACAACACTGAGGAGAATGGAGACGAGACGCTGGAGGAACAACACTGAGGAGAATGGAGACGAGACGCTGGAGGAACAACACTGAGGAGAATGGAGACGAGACGCTGGAGGAACAACACTGAGGAGAATGGAGACGAGACGCTGGAGGAGGAACACGGAGGAGAATGGAGACGAGACGCTGGAGGAACAACACTGAGGAGAATGGAGACGAGACGCTGGAGGAGGAACATGGAGGAGAATGGAGACGAGACGCTGGAGGAGAATGGAGACGAGACGCTGGAGGAGAATGGAGACGAGACGCTGGAGGAACAACACGGAGGAGAATGGAGACGAGACGCTGGAGGAACAACACTGAGAAGAATGGAGACAAGACGCTGGAGGAGGAACACGGAGGAGAATGGAGACGAGACGCTGGAGGAGAATGGAGACGAGACGCTGGAGGAACAACACTGAGGAGAATGGAGACGAGACGCTGGAGGAACAACACGGAGGAGAATGGAGACGAGACGCTGGAGGAGGAACACGGAGGAGAATGGAGACGAGACGCTGGAGGAACAACACTGAGGAGAATGAGACGAGACGCTGGAGGAACAACACTGAGGAGAATGGAGACGAGACGCTGGAGGAACAACACTGAGGAGAATGGAGACGAGACGCTGGAGGAACAACACTGAGGAGAATGGAGACGAGACGGAGGAGGAACAACACGGAGGAGAATGGAGACGAGACGCTGGAGGAACAACACTGAGGAGAATGAGACGAGACGCTGGAGGAACAACACGGAGGAGAATGGAGACGAGACGCTGGAGGAACAACACTGAGGAGAATGAGACGAGACGCTGGAGGAACAACACTGAGGAGAATGGAGACGAGACGCTGGAGGAACAACACTGAGGAGAATGAGACGAGACGCTGGAGGAACAACACGGAGGAGAATGAGACGAGACGCTGGAGGAACAACACTGAGGAGAATGGAGACAAGACACTGGAGGAACAACACTGAGCAGAATGAGACGAGACACTGGAGGAACAACACAGAGGAGAATGAGACGAGACGCTGGAGGAACAACACTGAGCAGAATGAGACGAGACGCTGGAGGAACAACACTGAGGAGAATGGAGACGAGACGCTGGAGGAGGAACACAGAGGAGAATGGAGACGAGATGCTGGAGGAACAACACTGAGGAGAATGAGACGAGACGCTGGAGGAACAACACTGAGGAGAATGGAGACGAGACTCTGGAGGAACAACACTGAGGAGAATGGAGACGAGACGCTGGAGGAGGAACACAGAGGAGAATGGAGACGAGACGCTGGAGGAACAACACTGAGGAGAATGAGACGAGACGCTGGAGGAACAACACTGAGGAGAATGGAGACGAGACGCTGGAGGAGGAACAGGGAGGAGATTGGAGACAAGACACTGGAGGAACAACACTGAGGAGAATGAGACGAGACGCTGGAGGAGGAACACTGAGCAGAATGAGACGAGACGCTGGAGGAGGAACACGGAGGAGAATGGAGACGAGACGCTGGAGGAACAACACTGAGGAGAATGAGACGAGACGCTGGAGGAACAACACTGAGGAGAATGGAGACAAGACGCTGGAGGAGAATGGAGACGAGACGCTGGAGGAACAACACTGAGGAGAATGGAGACGAGACGCTGGAGGAACAACACTGAGGAGAATGGAGACGAGACTCTGGAGGAACAACACTGAGGAGAATGAGACGAGACGCTGGAGGAGGAACACGGAGGAGAATGGAGACGAGACGCTGGAGGAACAACACTGAGGAGAATGAGACGAGACGCTGGAGGAACAACACTGAGGAGAATGGAGACAAGACGCTGGAGGAGAATGGAGACGAGACGCTGGAGGAACAACACTGAGGAGAATGGAGACGAGACGCTGGAGGAACAACACTGAGGAGAATGGAGACGAGACGCTGGAGGAACAACACTGAGGAGAATGGAGACGAGACGCTGGAGGAACAACACTGAGGAGAATGGAGACGAGACACTGGAGGAACAACACTGAGCAGAATGGAGACGAGACGCTGGAGGAACAACACTGAGGAGAATGGAGACGAGACGCTGGAGGAGGAACACGGAGGAGAATGGAGACGAGACGCTGGAGGAACAACACTGAGCAGAATGGAGACGAGACGCTGGAGGAACAACACTGAGGAGAATGGAGACGAGACGCTGGAGGAACAACACTGAGCAGAATGGAGACGAGACACTGGAGGAACAACACTGAGGAGAACAGAGGTAGATTGTTGCTTAGTTAAGGTCAGTAATCCTCTTCATATGAACGAGACCAGACAATGAGCCGTGGTGAAGTGTGTGTATAAATAGTTGTGGTGGTAATGAGGTGAGGGTGTGTGTGATTAGCACTCAGGTGAGGGAGTGTGCTGTGATTGGCTGGTGTGAGAGCCTGGCAGATCTGGAACACCCAGATTAAGAGGAATGATATTAAACACAGGATATGTGAACACAGAAACCAAAAAGGAACACAACCAGGAATACAGGTGTAATGTGACACATTCCAGTTAGGATCATCTCATGGTTACGACCCTAAGGGACTATCAGTCTCTATTTTGGATTAGCAGCTCACAATCTCTTATAATTGTCAGGTGTCCCAGCCTAAACAACTAAGAGCAAAATAAATGATGGCTACCAGGCAACTTTTGGAATCAATTAAATTTACTTTCTTCTTTTTGTGTGTGTGTGAATTTTAAACTAAAATGAAAAAACAAAAAACAAAACTAATGACAAGGAATCCCTTCTCCTGGAGAGAAAAACAGACTTTCAAAGCTTACAAATAAAATTTTGCACAGTGAAAGTTGCTTTTTCAAGGACTGTAAGGCAATTTAAAGCTAAATGCCATGGTTAGTGATTATTGCCTTATGTTTGCAAGGAGCCAAGCTATTATTGCTCAAGCAAATGCATCGTGTATGATCCATGCATCATTTGCTTAATATAATAAGGTAATACAATAGGTTTTCAACTTTGCATAATTAGTTGAGTCGTTTCATTATTGCAAACTGAGGTATTTGGGAAAAGGAACGGTACTGAAGATTCCCGCCTGCGAGCAGGAATGCTAATCTAATTATTGAGGCAGTACATTTTATCTTACTTTGCATTCGCAGGTCAGGCTTTGTGGAGCAGATGTGCTGTGAAATTAATTTTCTTTGGTGTAACAGCAGACATTTTCGTTGTCTTTGTTATGCAATTTCCATTTCACAGATGATAACCTATTATCACTTTATTCAAGGGAAACATGCTAATGGCCAGGAGGTAGACTGAATTATTCATATATTTCCTCACTTCTCCTCTGCAGCGTTCATGCACTGGGAAGAGGCTAATGCAAACATGACCAGATCCTTGTAAATTGGCTTGTAGAGGAGGCTGTTAGCATAGTGCCTGGGGACCGATGCTGATAACAGCTGATATCTCCAAACTACAGCCTATTTGTTTGTGTCTAAGTATACGCATTTGTTTAAAGTGTCTATGTGCCTGAGCAGATGCATGTATTGTTTTGCGCAGCATCATGTATGACTGCAGGCTGACAGGGCATTTTCCAAGCTAATCTGAATTTAACAGCAGCTTTACACTTCATCTGCAGCAATATCTCATTGCGTCTCCAGTGTCGGAAGCCTTCACGGTCAAAGGGTTAATAGTTCAATAACTGAAACGATGGGAGAAATCTCTTTGAACGATTAAAGGCACAAAACAAAAGAAAACACCACAGAGAAATATGTGATGCAATATTTGTTTAGTCCGAGCAATGTTAATGACAGTAATCTGACAGAGAGGAAAAGTTGCCGATGTTTGAGGGAAAACACGGGAAAGGGTCCGTTCAGCAAGTAATGAAGTCCTCCATGTGACGCAACCTCAACATAATGACTAATGTGTTAAAGTGTAGCCTAAGGCAGGAGAGGGGGGATTGGGGGGGTGGTGGGTTTACAATTTTAGGGTGTTGTAATTGGCATCACCAAGTAGATAACAGTCTGCATACATCAAGGGAGCCGTCAAATCACAGCAACCTCACTTAATGCTGAGCAGATCTGCATGCCTAAATGCTGATGGACTTTGTTGCTCCACATTCGGTTGATTGGCGATCGGCTGCACTGCACAAGCTACGGTATAAAGGTAGAATCATCAGAAGCTCACGACTTCTTTATATGATTTTGGGGACAGCTGTGTCCGGTATAATTATGTAATAATGATATTATACTTTTCTTGATCAAAATGTAATCACTAGAATAATTTCCCAAAGTGGTCCCTATTTAGTTATGCATAATTATAAATTTGGCATATGCATCAAGGTATATTTAAACCCAATTTTCAGTAAAACAGAAGATGATGCTCAAAATTTGAAATTCTAATTCTTCAGACAATTAACAGCAGTGCTGTCCACTATTTCCCTCTACTTTATTATTATTATTATTATTATTATTATTATTATTATATACAGCACATATGGGAATGAACACAGAGCCGCAGTATTTGATGAAATGATAAACATTTTCCCTTAATCCAGAGTTCACGGCGGAGTCAATGACCCCGAGATGATTCTCCCATGGCAGAAGAACATTAAGATTACATTTCCGCTAAAATCCAGTTATAGGAAGCTAAGAGGGGCCAAATACATTGTAGTCATTTCTCTAAAAGCTTTAATTGAGACTCTTTTTAATTTTTATGGCAACAAATTTGATTAAATTTGACCTGAAATGTAGTCATCTTCATTTTGCAAGCTTCCATCATTAGAGTGGTTGTTCACCTAATTATGAATCAGAAGTCTGATGTTTGATGCCAGTGAATTTAGAAAACATAACAAAAGCCTTTGTGCGTCCTTTTCAATTATGAGGGCATTAATAAATTATCTGGAGAACATTTATTAATCATAAATTATCATTATGCATCATACATGTTACAACCAAATTTTAGTATGGTGTTTTGTTTTAGATTATTATGAATATGAAAGAAAAACAAGCATGCAACACATCATGTTATTTATTCTTATATACCTTTCAACTGTGACAAACATGCATGTACCAGACCGAGGGTTTAGTGGAGTCACTAGATGGCAGTATTTCACCCTGAATCACAGACAGCATCTGCTCATTTGGCTGATTTTGCATGTCCGATTCTGTCAGTAGTTAGAGAACTACTGATATGATTGCAATAGTTATCAAGTGCAACTTTTCCTCCATATAATTATGGGCCAAAATAACAATTCAACAAAGGTCAAAACACCTCTAATGATTAGGGTTAGTAATAATAATAATAAACCTTTAATGTGCACATTTTCTTAAAGCACACAATAACTGCAGAGTCACACAGAGCAGGACTCTAATCTCATTTGATTTATTATAATATAATCTCTCCATCTTCATCAGAATTTGCAGCAAGTCTGAAGAACATAACTGTCACAATCCTCATTGATCGTCTGACCACAGTTTATCTTGAAGAACTCTTTATTATACTACTTCCAAACCCCGATCTATATCAATTCAAATCCATATCAATATCAATTTACTCATATCAATATCCGTTCTGGTCCCATAGCTCCTCTCATGGCGTTCTCTTGACAAACAATCATAAAACCTTTGACTGAGGCATCCACCGTTTCGGTGATTGTATTAAACGTTATCACGAACGCCCTTGATTCATTCCTGTCGATGTTTATTCCTCCTTCCACTGGTACCTTGCGGTTTCCTTATAATATAATTAGAGACGCCTTTTTAGATCAAATACAGACCAAGAAAATCCACTTTCAAAGGTTTTTTGACATACAATTTTTCTTATTAAAAGAAAAGCTCTAAATGCAGATCAGAAAAACAATAGTAAAAATATTATTTGTTAGCTGGAATTATTAGCAAGGTTGTGTTTTTTTATATTTTATTTTATCACAACAGTTAATGTTTTGTTTTTGTCATTTATCATTGTAACTGTAACACTTACTAAGAACAGAGTAGTTTTGATTTTTAGACTACGAACCTAGAGAAAAGAGGAAGCCACACAGCAAGGAAATTGTTATTAAACTAAAATGCTTTTGGAGTTTCAATTAAACGCATAAATCACTGTCGTTCATGGTCATTCCTTTTTTGTTTCAATCGCCTGGACATCTGATTTTCAAGGTCTCACATGCATGATATCACAATATCAACCGAATGGATGCAAGTTTGGAGGAATCCGATATTGTGTGTTTTTGTCTCCTCTGCTTTAGATTGCCTTCTCTTTCAGACTTCCAGAAGCATGGCTCAGAAACATGAAGCATGTGTACGTCCTGATCTCCCATAATATTAGTTATAATCAATGGCTGCCTTTTTAATTATTGCTCATGGTAGAGAGCAGGGAAGGCTTGTTTAAGGCGGATCGATATGTGCGAGTGATTGGTGGATGGTGGAGCTGGTCATCAGGTGGGCTGATGTGTAAATCATTGGGGCCTGTGCTGGCGCTGATCAGAACGGTTAGTCCCCCGGCCCGCTGTGGGCTCTAGGTAATGACTGAACCCTTCGTGAACCAACATCTGCGGCCCTCCAAACAACACATCTGATACCTTCCACTAGGACTGCGACTGGGGGAAAATCAAGACTTTGCTGTCTTGGGATGAATTTCTCTTCCCTGCCTTTGTCTTTAGTTCCTCGTGCCTAATAATCTTTTGTTAATTTTCATTCTCTATTCACCCCCTCATTCTATCACGTGAGAGGTGATTGTTTTCCCAAGATCATCTCTATTACCTCCTTGCTCCTGCTCCTCTGATCGTAACCCGCCTGGCCAGGCTCTAAAAGGTTAATGACTTTGGCCTTTGGACGTTATTTATAGCGGCGGTAAGAAGAAACACATCTCCGTTCTGTGGAGCTTTACCTCTGATCTATGCTGTTCTCTCTCACCAAAACGCCACTTCGCCTCTTCCCTTCTGCTTTTCTGCCTCGCAGTTTGCACTTTTACATCTCCTTAATCATTTATTTTCTCCTTCTCGGGCCTAAACTGATATAAATGACGGTAATCTCAGAATGTGTCAATGGCAGCGTTTCGCAGCTGAGTGGCATTATTTGTCACCATTCTTGCCCTTAAATGAGCTCCTTGCACAGCCACCCTATGTTAAATGGGCAAATAATTGTTTTCCCCGTTTGTCAGGGAGTGTGTTTTTCAACTCATTTATATTAGTCATATGATTAGCAGACATCTGCCGAAGGCCTATCAATCCCAATGAGCTCTGCCCCAACAGCCCAAAAACCAGTTGAACCCTAAAGACTGACGTTCTGCCTTTTTCTTCTGATAATGTATTGGTTTATTGAAGGATATGTTTTTTGCCAAACTTTAAACTAAAATTCAGAATTAAAACTTCAGAAAGTGACTAGAGGTTGAAAAAACATATAAACGTTGTTTTTATCACATAAATGAACATGGCTTTTTAGGGTTGGTTTGAATAAATCATAAAACTGCAAGTCTCCGTCTGTGGTTAGTGATTTGATTAACCAGATCCAACTCTGCAGTTTCTGTGGCTGCTTCACCTGAAAACAAGTCGGATCCAATAATTGAAGTAATGAAATCATTCGTCACCGTGGAAAAGGAGGGTCAAGTCGAGCACAATGCATTATTTGCACAGTATTCAATGCAGTAAAGCTGTGTTGTATAATGGCACATGTTAGCAAATAGTAGTTGGCCATTCGGGAATTCAATGCATACAGAAGATTTGCATAGTGAACAGTTTGTATTGCATAACACTGCAGAGATAGCAATATAGGCTTAATGCCGAACGTGAACAAACAGGAGAAAGTGTCGGAGAAAGTGTTAACAGTGATATTTAAGGTAATCGGCTAACCTAGCTAGTTCTTTTTATTGTTGGCATTTTATTAGATTTAAAAATCTTAATGTTAGTGAGAAGAAGATAAAGGAACTCAGTTATACTCATCTTTGCTCGCTCCTTTGAAGGCTTCTGGAGTAAAACGACTATATTTAACGAAGCCCATAGAAAAGACCTGAAGCGGAAGCGATGCGACCCGTTTCACAGAGTTTGTTGACCATAAGCCCCATTGATATAGTAATATAGTGTATTAAGACTGAACACTGATGCGATTCAAATCTGAATCTCTGTGACACTTGTCTTTAGCTTTGTTAGTGCATTATTGACGTGTATAACTGATTATTATGACAACAATGACTATTGTTAAATCAATCTGTGGTTCACAAAAGGGTCATATTTACTAATTAAAAATAGCATAATTACAAGGCATTAAAACATTAAATCCTTTGAAAGGCCCTTGACATAAAATCAATCAAGGCCATGTAAAGTGCTTTAATGAGTCAGTCTGATCACGAGGCTGTTTCTGTGTCTTTTATTCTCGTCTTAGTGAGATGTATTCAGTCGTTCAGGTAGTTGTGAAGTGGGCGATCCAGCACTAGCATGCATCAAATCAAACACAACACTTCTATAAATGTTTCTATGAATCTTATGGCTTAATAATGCTCTGAGACACGTCCATCTAGATGTCTGTCATTTGTGAAATTTGAAAGTTACATTTTATTAACATGGAAGATAATAGAAATGTATTTGGTTTTGGCAAGGTTGAGATGCAAAGAATGTCTAAATACGGCTAAAAGCATTAAAGTGAAATGAAACATGATTCTGATAACATGGGATGCTTTGTTTGTAGCTCATTTAATTGAATATGCAGAATTCACTCAAATAAAAACTGCAGTGTTTGTGACAGATGTATTCTGCGTGGCGTAGCGCGCGGTTCTGGCCCCGTACAGTGCGTTTCATTGGGTCTGGCCCCGTACAGTGCGTTTCATTGGGTCTGGCCCCGTACAGTGCGTTTCATTGGGTCTGGCCCCGTACAGTGCGTTTCATTGGGTCTGGCCCATTCAGTGCGTTTCATTGGGTCTGGCCCCGTACAGTGCGTTTCATTGGGTCTGGCCCATTCAGTGCGTTTCATTGGGTCTGGGCCCCATTCAGTGCGTTTCATTGGGTCTGGCCCATTTAGTGCGTTTCATTGGGTCTGGCCCCGTTCAGTGCGTTTCATTGGGTCTGGGCCCAGTCTGGGCCCATACAGTGCGTTTCATTGGGTCTGGGCCCATTCAGTGCGTTTCATTGGGTCTGGCCCCGTACAGTGCGTTTCATTGGGTCTGGCCCATTCAGTGCGTTTCATTGGGTCTGGGCCCCATTCAGTGCGTTTCATTGGGTCTGGCCCATTTAGTGCGTTTCATTGGGTCTGGCCCCGTTCAGTGCGTTTCATTGGGTCTGGGCCCAGTCTGGGCCCATACAGTGCGTTTCATTGGGTCTGGCCCCGTACAGTGCGTTTCATTGGGTCTGGCCCCGTACAGTGCGTTTCATTGGGTCTGGGCCCATACAGTGCGTTTCATTGGGTCTGGGCCCCGTTCAGTGCGTTTCATTGGGTCTGGCCCCGTACAGTGCGTTTCATTGGGTCTGGCCCCGTACAGTGCGTTTCATTGGGTCTGGCCCCGTACAGTGCGTTTCATTGGGTCTGGGCCCATACAGTGCGTTTCATTGGGTCTGGCCCCGTACATTGCGTTTCATTGGGTCTGGCCCCGTACAGTGCGTTTCATTGGGTCTGGCCCCGTACAGTGCGTTTCATTGGGTCTGGCCCCGTACAGTGCGTTTCATTGGGTCTGGGCCCCGTTCAGTGCGTTTCATTGGGTCTGGCCCCGTACAGTGCGTTTCATTGGGTCTGGCCCCGTACAGTGCGTTTCATTGGGTCTGGCCCCGTACAGTGCGTTTCATTGTACAGTGCGTTTCATTGGGTCTGGCCCCGTACAGTGCGTTTCATTGGGTCTGGGCCCATACAGTGCGTTTCATTGGGTCTGGCCCCGTACAGTGCGTTTCATTGGGCCTGGCCCCGTACAGTGCGTTTCATTGGGTCTGGGCCCATACAGTGCGTTTCATTGGGTCTGGGCCCATACAGTGCGTTTCATTGGGTCTGGCCCCGTTCAGTGCGTTTCATTGGGTCTGGGCCCATACAGTGCGTTTCATTGGGTCTCGCCCCGTTCAGTGCGTTTCATTGGGTCTGGGCCCATACAGTGCGTTTCATTGGGTCTCGCCCCGTTCAGTGCGTTTCATTGGGTCTGGCCCCGTACAGTGCGTTTCATTGGGTCTGGGCCCATACAGTGCGTTTCATTGGGTCTCGCCCCGTTCAGTGCGTTTCATTGGGTCTGGGCCCATACAGTGCGTTTCATTGGGTCTCGCCCCGTTCAGTGCGTTTCATTGGGTCTGGGCCCATACAGTGCGTTTCATTGGGTCTCTCCCCGTTCAGTGCGTTTCATTGGGTCTGGCCCCGTTCAGTGCGTTTCATTGGGTCTGGCCCCGTTCAGTGCGTTTCATTGGGTCTGGCCCCGTACAGTGGGTTTCATTGGGTCTGGCCCCGTACAGTGCGTTTCATTGGGTCTGGGCCCATACAGTGCGTTTCATTGGGTCTGGGCCCATACAGTGTGTTTCATTGGGTCTGGCCCCATACAGTGCGTTTCATTGGGTCTGGGCCCATACAGTGCGTTTCATTGGGTCTGGCCCCGTTCAGTGCGTTTCATTGGGTCTGGGCCCATACAGTGCGTTTCATTGGGTCTCGCCCCGTTCAGTGCATTTCATTGGCTCTGGGCCCATACAGTGCGTTTCATTGGGTCTCGCCCCGTTCAGTGCGTTTCATTGGGTCTGGCCCCGTACAGTGCGTTCCATTGGGTCTGGCCCCGTTCAGTGCGTTTCATTGGGTCTGGGCCTGGTCTGGCCCCGTTCAGTGCGTTTCATTGGGTCTGGCCCCGTACAGTGCGTTTCATTGGGTCTGGCCCCGTACAGTGCGTTTCATTGGGTCTGGCCCCGTTCAGTGCGTTTCATTGGGTCTGGCCCCGTTCAGTGCGTTTCATTGGGTCTGGCCCCGTACAGTGCGTTTCATTGGGTCTGGGCCCGTACAGTGCGTTTCATTGGGTCTGGGCCCGTACAGTGCGTTTCATTGGGTCTGGCCCCGTTCAGTGCGTTTCATTGGGTCTGGCCCCGTTCAGTGCGTTTCATTGGGTCTGGCCCCATACAGTGCGTTTCATTGGGTCTCGCCCCGTTCAGTGCGTTTCATTGGGTCTGGCCCATTCAGTGCGTTTCATTGGGTCTGGGCCCCGTACAGTGCGTTTCATTGGGCCTGGGCCCGTTCAGTGCGTTTCATTGGGTCTCGCCCCGTACAGTGCGTTTCATTGGGTCTGGCCCATTCAGTGCGTTTCATTGGGTCTGGGCCCCGTACAGTGCGTTTCATTGGGCCTGGGCCCGTTCAGTGCGTTTCATTGGGTCTCGCCCCGTACAGTGCGTTTCATTGGGTCTCGCCCCGTTCAGTGCGTTACATTGGGTCTGGCCCCGTACAGTGCGTTTCATTGGGTCTGGGCCCCATTCAGTGCGTTTCATTGGGTCTGGCCCCGTTCAGTGCATTTCATTGGGTCTGGCCCCGTACAGTGCGTTTCATTGGGTCTAGCCCCGTACAGTGCGTTTCATTGGGTCTGGGCCCCGTTCAGTGCGTTTCATTGGGTCTGGGCCCCGTTCAGTGCGTTTCATTGGGTCTGGCCCCGTTCAGTGCGTTTCATTGGGTCTGGCCCATTCAGTGCGTTTCATTGGGTCTGGGCCCCGTACAGTGCGTTTCATTGGGCCTGGGCCCGTTCATTGTGTTTCATTGGGTCTCGCCCCGTACAGTGCGTTTCATTGGGCCTGGGCCCGGGCCCGTTCAGTGCGTTTCATTGGGTCTCGACCCGTACAGTGCGTTTCATTGGGTCTGGGCCCCGTTCAGTGCGTTTCATTGGGTCTGGGCCCCGTTCAGTGCGTTTCATTGGGTCTGGCCCCGTTCAGTGCGTTTCATTGGGTCTGGGCCCCGTTCAGTGCGTTTCATTGGGTCTGGGCCCCGTTCAGTGCGTTCCATTGGGTCTGGCCCCGTTCAGTGCGTTTCATTGGGCCTGGCCCCGTACAGTGCGTTTCATTGGGCCTGGCCCCGTACAGTGCGTTTCATTGGGCCTGGCCCCGTACAGTGCGTTTCATTGGGCCTGGCCCCGTACAGTGCGTTTCATTGGGCCTGGCCCCGTACAGTGCGTTTCATTGGGCCTGGCCCCGTTCAGTGCGTTTCATTGGGCCTGGCCCCGTACAGTGCGTTTCATTGGGCCTGGCCCCGTTCAGTGCGTTTCATTGGGCCTGGCCCCGTTCAGTGCGTTTCATTGGGCCTGGCCCCGTTCAGTGCGTTTCATTGGGCCTGGCCCCGTTCAGTGCGTTTCATTGGGTCTGGCCCCGTCCAGTGCGTTTCATTGGGTCTGGCCCCGTTCAGTGCGTTTCATTGGGTCTGGCCCCGTCCAGTGCGTTTCATTGGGTCTGGCCCCGTTCAGTGCGTTTCATTGGGTCTGGCCCCGTACAGTGCGTTTCATTGGGTCTGGCCCTGTTCAGTGCGTTTCATTGGGTCTGGCCCCGTACAGTGCGTTTAGTCACGATAGACAGATTCAAACAATACACACAACAGCGTCTTCATTCATTCCTCTTGTCCTCTTTCATTGTTATATCTCATAAAGTGCACCTGTCATCTCATATTCAGTCTTTTTATATTTCATTGTACCTCGTCTTCTCCCAGATTAGTTTATTCATTCTTCACATATGACCGCCAGCCTGTTAAAGTCATATTAAACCAAAGCAATCCACTTTAAATGGGTGTCTACCATGAGCATTAAAAATCTCTTTGCTGGCCTTTAAATATTGTGATTGTGTGATGAGGAGGGGCCGTCTCAGAGCGCTGGTCTCTCTCCCTCGAGGCCGCTTCTGAATATAAATTGAGTAATATTATAAAGGCGTGGAGAACGAAAGGACTGGCTAATGAATGGGATACGTGATCTACAGAGGAACAGGAGGTCATGCTGTGAAGTGAAATACCCTTATAGCTTCAATGCTAATTCCCACAGACGATGATACATTAACTGAGGGCTCTTATAATTCTATTTTTATCAGCCCAGTACGCAGAGCATTGACATATTTGTATTAAAGAGGATTAAACTGAATTAAAATAAAATGCAATCATAATTATTTCTGTAGTGCATTGCTTTACTCCAACCCTGGATGTATAACATAATCAAATGAAAAACAGGGCATTAAGAAAGCTGATTTGTGTTGTTCGGATGCATCTAGATCATCTGCAGATGTCTCAAGAAATCTACAATGTCCTGGATCAGATTACTTAGCATCCAGGCTTAATGCTAGATATTAAATACAGCATTTAATCCCATGTCTTATCATTTATTTTTCATCTCTACAGGGAATTAAAGTCATGCCCTCACATATTTTTCTTCAGATGTCATCTCTGAATGTCTTATTAAAGTCTTAAAAATCTGAGGGACAGTGTTGCGTCTTTCAATAATAATGATAAAACCTTAAATTAGGTAGAAGTGTAGAAATAATGATAAGCTTAGTTCGTACTAATGTTAGAACATTATCAGTGCTCTGTGTCAGCTGTCAGCCTTTTGACTGCTTCAAACTGGTTTTTATTTAGATCTATTTCATGGTAAGCAGAGGCACGTATATGTCTTTGAATACTAGTGCATGTAATGTTCAGTGTGATGTACAGTTCATCACTGTTTACACGTGCGCATCATTCATGTGGAAATGTTTTCTTTCCACTCACAGTGTCATTTCTGCAATGTAGAACATCATTTAAGGCAAACATTTCACAGCCAAGCAATCCTCACTGTCATTAAGCAATAAAATGTATGAGAAAAGTGCTCCAAAATCAGCACTGTATTTCTGTTTAAAGCGCTCCTGAAATGCATATATACATATTGTTATTTTTAACTACTGGATAATAATGATAATGACTTTATGTAATTTGTGTTTAAATGAGAGTGACATATATAATTTAAATTTGTAAACTGAAAGCATTCTGTTTACATGTTTGATGACTATACGTTTAATTAAATTATGATGAATGAAGGACTGGAGATCTCAAAAAGTGGAGTGAACAAAATTGTCTTTGGCAAACAGTGTTGGGGGAAAGTCCTACTGGTCCCATTAGCCGACTAATTACACAACACCAATCCCAACAAAGATCACGCAGTCATAAGTCTGATTTCTACATCATCCTTTGTTTTTAATCTTCAACATAATGTTTTACCGATCTTTCTTTCTTTTATTCTGCCGTTGTGACGCTCTATACAGACACTACCGTTCCTCCACACTACTGAACACATCAATCTCAACCTGTCTAAATAATATTGGGCAATATATATATTTATATATATATATATATTTTTTTTTATATATATATATATATATATATATATATATATATAAAAAATGTTTTTGTTGTTTTTTAAATATCTTTTGATAATTCATTTTGATGTTTCAACATTTTTTTAAACCATTATTAGCCTAAAAAGACAAACTGCGTAATTTGACCAGTTTTGGTAAAACAAACAAAAAGTTGACTGTGCAATAATTCATAAGAACACATTATTATGTGCAGTAGAAATCTTCAGCATAGCATAGACTTCTGCACAAATGAAGCCCGACGTCGGTGTCAGCGGGTCCATCCACCGGCTCTCTGCAACCCGTTCTCACAATCATCTGCCTTTGACCAAAATGCCATTAATACAAGTGTCAGCAGGGTGAGTGGAATGGGGCTGGTGCAATGTTTTTGACTAGCTAGAAGACAAAACGTCCTGGATCCAGTGGGGGACAAATCTGTCGAAGACATTGTCTGTTCTTCAGCCTTTTGTGATGCTGCTTCCTTGGGACTCTGTCTTTTATTTGTGTTAAGATTAAATTGCACGGTTTCTAATGTTTTCACCCCTCTATCTGTCATAGGTCACTGACCTTGGTAAGGCTCAGATAATAGATACATCTTCTGTTTGTTTCAGAAGGTGAAACGCTCGTCGCCACAGACTAGTGACTCACTATTGTTGCCGTCTCAAGCAATTAAGAAAAATACTGAAATCATGCCTCACTGCATCGTTTCAATATTTATTATGTTTCTTTTGCTCAAAGCCATTTTGCCACATTATCAGAAATTATCTTTAACACAATTAAAACTGCATTTAGATTGCACATTAGAATACACATTTAGACTAAACATCTTGTGGCATTTTCAAACTGAAACCTGAAATAGAATATATAATAGAGGACTGCAGATATGCTGCTAATATGAAGGATTTGGAAATTATTTTATGATTTTTGTTTACTAAATTATAATGATGGGCAAAATTTATGCTTTTGGTTTTGGGGTTCAATTCCAGTACAACAGTCTTGAAAATCATTTATTTTATAAACACAGTGGCTGCAATAATTCTTATTACGAAGGTGCTCATATGCAGATCATACTGTGATTGCATGTGCATGTCACAAACATTACATCTTTTAACATTAACCATAAGTTCAAATCTGCAAAAATTATCAATATTGTACAACACTCATGATTAAAAAAAAAAAAAAAAAAAAAAAAGACATGACAATTAAAGAACAAAAATTCATTATTAAGTGAGTAAATAAATAAAACAATCAGTGTTCAAACTCTGGCCTAATCCTGATTGAATAAGGCTGGTCTACGTCGCTGTCCATGTGCTTGCAACGGTGTGGAAATTGTCAAATGCAAAAGTGCTTTAGCAACATTGTTTCACAACATTCCGTAAATGCGAGACGATTCCCACTTAATTTGTTTAGTTTATTAAAAAACATTTCTTATAACAGATTAATTTCCGTGGATTATCCTTTCTGCATTAATCATTAAAATGATTAGTCACATTAGGGTTATTGTAATTTTCAAAAACATTGTCAACAAATAATATTGTTCCTTAAAAGTGTTTATAGTAAATAATTAAAATCTACACCTGACAGACGACCCATGCCAGAGGAAGAGACCCAGTGGATCTGGAGACTGGACACATATAAACACATGTAATTAAACTTTATTAAAACATTGCATACATATAATGTTATTTTAATTACACTAGTAGTAAAAGACTGTAAAAATGCTATGGTAAAAACCTGATAAGAAAGGAATAGTCTGCCCAAAAATAAACATTTCTTTTATAATTTACTCACTTCAAGCCATCCCTGATGTATAGAGTAGAGGAACAGAAGAAGTTGTTTGCTTGTTCCGTTCGTGTGTTTAAACAAATTGTATGTATGTTCTGTTTATGTGTGAAAGGGGATCGTCTGGGTGTTTAGGGGGGCGGTGTGTTCTGATAGAGTAGCGAGTCTGCACTCTCGGTGTGTGTGGGCTAAGCTGTTCACGCTAGCAAGTGTGAGGCGAGAGCATCAGCCAAACCACTGCTCGTGTTAATACAACTTCCGAAACAGTCAAGAGTGTCCGAGAGCTTTCTCTGATCATTACAATTACTTTCTTTTTCTTTTTCTTTTTCTTTTTCTTTCTTTCTTCAGATAAACACAGATTTTTAAGAAAATAATCTATCTCTGTGCGCCCATATGATGCATATAATGAAAGTAGCTGCCGCTCATTTGATGCTTGAAAAAACACAGCGATTGCAATGGTAAATTATACGACCCCAGTGTATGAATCAATGTCTTCTGAAGCAAAATGATCGCCGTGTCTAAGAAAAACACCAATATTTGAAAATATATAAATCGCTGTTCCCTGTGTACTGTCATTTGAGGGGGACACTGTGACACAAGTGCATTGTGATGCTCATGCGAGAAATGCCGGTCCTCTGTGCTTCTGCATTATATCTCGAAACTCTAACTCAAGCAGGCAAAATTACACGATTGTCTTCTGTAGAGCAGCTGTAATGTGTAGTACGACAAGCACGAATCAGAGTCATTTTAAAAGTAAATTTTTTAATAAATAAAAATAAACACGGCAGCAATACAGCAAATATGCATTAACATAAATAACGGAGAACACTGAACTGAGAAACCCAAGGGCTTATAAACACAGGGATTAATCAATGGAAAACAGAACAGGGGAGAGTATAATCAGAAACAATGGAAACTAAAAATAGAACTAGAAAGTTACAGAAACGCCCCCCTCCTGGAAGTCAAACTGAGTAAGGAGGGAGTGAGGAGGCTTTGGTGGAGAATGAAGGGCAGGCAAAGGGCACAGAAGTAAATAACACTGGGGGAAACCAGAGCGGTGATGACGGTGGAAGTCGATGGAGGTGGAGACCCAGGCAGAGCCAGAGAGCCGATGAGACCAAGCGACACCGATGGATCTGGAGGCCGTGTCGGAGCCGCAGCGACGAGTGAACGAGGTGGAGCCAGGGTTCCAGAGGACCAAGGCAGAGCCGGTGTGACGGAGCCGAAGGGGTGGAGGGACGAAGCGCAGCTGCAGCTGTCCGTGGCACAGGCAGAGAAACGACTGACCGAGGAGAAGCCAGAGGGATGAGGGAGCCTGGTGGAGCCACAAGGACGACGGCCCCAGGTGGAGCTGACTGGTTGACGAGCCAAGGTGGAGTGACGGGCTCGGCAGCCGGAGGAGGAGACAGGGGATGCCCTCGCCAAGGCGGAGCTGGAGACCAGGAGATCCGATGGAGAGCCACACTAAAGGGAGTCAGTGGAGGCGGGGCTGGAGGACTGAATGTCTTTCGTAGAGGAGGTTGGAGATCACTGGAGACGCAGACGACATGAAGCTTTGCAGGGCTAGTGAAGACGGGAGACTATGGGAATAATCCAGTTCCAAATCCTCATCAGAGATTACAGAAGCCAGCTGCAGTGGTGGGAGTGCGGGCTCCATTCCCTCAAACTCCACCATCAGCCGCGGCCGAGCCCGTCACTCCACATCATGTTACAAAAGAACATCACACACCGCCAAGAGACCAAAATGACATAAAAGTTATAATAGATAAATAATCTACTAAATAATAGTGTACTACTTGCTCCATGATTCCCAATTATTTCCATTTTTTATCCATTATTTCCATCATCATGATAATTTGAAACATTTAATTTGACCTGTGAAGCAGATTTGTTACGTGACAGCATTAATTAAAGTTTTTTAAGAGTCAAGAAAATTTTTCGGTAACACTTTAGAATACTCTTCCTTCATTAATGAATAACTACACAGGAACAAATGAGTAACACACTATTAACATTCTAGTAACTACTATTAACTAACAAGAAACTCTGATTAAGAAATTAGTAAATAATTGCGCTCAGTCGAATGTGGTAGTTCACTACTAGCTAATCAGTAACTACTATTTTTCATACATCACTGAAAACTACCAAGAACTACTATATACAGGTTCACAAATAATATTAATAATGTATAATGTAAGGTAATGGTAACCCATTAGTAAAGAATCAAGTGTTACTACAGTACATCCTTCTAAAGGAACTACTAGTAATTTGGATCAGTATTCTAAAGTGAAAAGCTTGATAACTACCAAATATCGACTGAAGTCATTGTAAGCTTTTGAGGTTTTTGGAAGGTTTTGGATAGTAATGACTCAAGTGTTACTACATCTTTCTAAAGGAACTACTAATAATTTGGATCAGTATTCTAAAGTGAAGATCATGGGAACACACTAGTAATGACTAAAGTGTGAAATGACTAAAATAAATCTACAAAAATCTCAAAATCTTACAATGACCTTAGTCAATATTAGGTAGTTATCATGTTTCTTCACTTTAGAATCCTGTTCCAGGTAAATGGTAAACCCAGCGATGTTTAAATGCGTCATTCATTCATTCACGCTACAAAAAGAATCTTAATGCAAACAGAAACAAGATTATTTTTCTTACCCCATTGGCAGATAATGCACTTAATAAGAAAAATGCACTTAAATTATTATTTTTTCCCAGGAAAGATTAAATTCCATATGTCAT
Source organism: Abramis brama (assembly GCF_963993115.1). Taxonomy (NCBI): domain Eukaryota; kingdom Metazoa; phylum Chordata; class Actinopteri; order Cypriniformes; family Leuciscidae; genus Abramis; species Abramis brama. The sequence goes on along the minus strand of NC_139979.1, from coordinate 36,387,039 downwards.
TTTTCTTATGTAGGAAATGCAACAAGACAAAAAGGCTAAGTGAGAAAAGCATTTTTTGCAGTGCTGTACATTCATTCATTGTGCATTTCTATATAACATCAGAGATGCAGAGCACATTAGTAAGGCCACTGTATCAGAGCGGGAAGGAGAGTGTGCCTCGCTCTCACGCTCTTTCTGAGAGTTTTTGTGTTGTTTCCCGGACACAAACCCGTGAGATCCATAAAAGAGGAGATTCACAGGATTGCAGGTCAGTGTTGGAGAAATCGGTTTAAATGAGGATAATCTGATAAGTGACGCTCACCTGATAACATCTTGCTGTGTCCTCTGAAAGTAACCTAATAATCAGAACTTGCTTTAGGATTTCCAGTGTGGTTGGATGCAGTGATGACACGCATAATCCCATCATTGCTCCTTCCGAAAATGTAACATTACTGTATGGAATGGGAGGATAGGGCGAGATATATGCCGTAACCCCCACAGCTCTTAAATACACAAATTATTCACAATTTATTTGGTCATCTTTATTTCCTAAAAATACAGAAGCAACAGTTATTCTTTTTCCTGTTGGATTTTAATATTCTTCCAATACTTGGTATTGTGGCCATATCTTCTCCATCCCCCCATTTTGCGAGCCTCTGCCTTCTTGCTGTTGGCTGAGTGGAAGTCAAATGTTAATTTCATTAGCCTAATTAAGAAATTACACAGGTTGGATTAGAGAACATTTAATTATGTGAAATGAGCATTAGACTATGTGGAAAAAGCAGCTGCACATTGAAATAGACACTGAATGATATTTATTTATTATGTCAAATGTAGCCTACACCCTTTAACCTTAAATGAAATCTGTTATCACATCATTTTACATATCACAAACTGATTCTGCAGCCAGATTATTTAGAACTGAGAGCTACCGTCCTGTACATTTACATTTAGTCATTTAGCAGACACCTTTGTCCAAAGGGACTTACAAATGAGGAATACAGCGAATGAGTCATCATGAAGAGGCAAAAACAACACAAGAAGTGCTCAAAATACAAAGTTCAGGCATTGCTTAGAGTAGCATAAGCCAGACAAGCGAGGATAAAAAATAAATAAATAAATAAATAATTAGATCCACTATTTTTGACTGACAAAATGCCGGCGGAGGGAAAGAACAACAGCTACAGTGAGTTGTTCAAAATCTTTCTTTTTAGTAAACTCTGCGTACACAAACACTGTTCTCAGTGCTGGAGTCTCATGTGTAGAGCCCCTGGTGATACTTCCAGCACAGTTTCATGTTGTGTCGAGCCTTCTTAGTGTTTAAAAAATAGCGATTTTGATGCTGTCATCGTCGTGCCCCAAGCACTCCCATTCAAAAGGCAATTTGACCGAAAATGAAAATACGGTCAAAATTAAAAGTGGCGTTTCCATTCTAATTATGCTTTTAAACAAAAGTTTGCCTCGGGTAGATTAAAGAAAAAGACCCTAGGTTGCATTTTGGCGAGAGTTATGCTTTAAATTATTTAATGTCTCGAAGCACATAATATTACAATAATAATAAATGTAAACAACTTACAGAGCTTGTACCACCTGACTGCTGCACATTCATATTTGCATTGATAGTGTTGCCATAGAAACGCGTAAATCTAAATCCAAGAACATCATGGGTTGCCATCTCGTGATTACGGTTACGACATGGCGTGAACACAGCATAAGCTGGTTGTTTTGGTTCAGGTGTAAAAGGCAGCTGCTGTTTGTTTACTGACACTTGTGACTGACATCTGTTCCTTACGGGCCGCGCTGATGACGTGTGTCTGCGTGAGCAGGTGCGCGGAGGTATGGAAATACATATGTTGACAAGCAGGTAGGACATCATATTATTGCATTCGGACCGAATGCAATGATTGGATGAACATTTTTTTGGAATTGAGACAAAGATATATGTAATTTGTTTCATATTAAGACCACTTCTATTATTGATTGCTACCAGGATGGGTAGAGAGTTTAAACCATTATATAAAAGTGTTTATATAAAAAATTGCCTATCCAAAAACAGCCTTCTTCCACATTACTAGCTGGTTGTCCTGCATCCTCAATTAACAAGCTGCTAGAGTTCTTACTAGGTCAAGAAAATTTGATCATGTAACACCAATTGTATCTAGCCTGACGTCGTCATACTCAGATTCTAGTCAGATGTGAGTCTGATACTGCTTCATTGGGATGTGATTATGGGGCGTGTTTCAACCGAACCAGGAAAGAAAATGCCTCTGCACTCAATTGGATAGACCAACAACCAATCAGAGCAACGGAGTAAGTGACGTATGTTTTTCATTCATGTTTCCGATCGACAAATGCCTTGATCGCGGTTCTCTGTTCCTCTTTTAAAATTAATGCGCTGTCGATATCTTCTATAACAGACGCGATGGCGGAATCTACACATAATGTTTTATAAACAAAGCTTGGGAGGAGCACGTTCAAATAATCAATCCAATCAACTTGTCATCAAACAATTACCATGTCTACCTTATCAGCATGAGAAGAAGCATATATTTATTCACTCTGTCAACTCACCTAACATTCCTTGACAGTATTCAGCATCCCTCCACTCACTCTCGGCCTGTTCTTCCACAGCCTGGAATATGGGGGGAGTAACGTTAGGCTACTTTGGGTTCGGGCCGAATACCGAGCCCGCCCTCTCCTCGGACAACACCCCAAATATACATTTATTCTATCTGACTTATTTGTAAGTGTGAACTCGTGAAATCTAAATTCTCCAGAGGCAGTCATCTTTTCTTTTACTGTCTATGCATCTTTGTTGTAAACGAATTCAACCCAAGCGCTCTTTGATGACGTGGATGATTACGTTACCGTTGCTCATCTGTCCATCATCGATTAAAGCCCGCCCTGCCGGCAATTTGATTGGCTCGGCCTTCTGGGAGCCGAGCATAATTACTCCTCAACGGATCGAGTCCAGACCGAACTTCCCGACCAAAAAATGTTGTGGGCGGGGTTCGGGCTGGCACCCAGGCTAAATTGTATCATCTCTACACTGGTTACCTATTAAGTTCCATATCGATTTCAAAGTATTTCTGCTGACCTATAAGGCCCTAAATGATTTTTTATTTATTTAACTAATCTTCTATCGCCTTACAATCCATCACGCTCTTTAAGGTCACAAATCTCTGGGCTTCTGATAGTACCTAGAATATCTAAGTCCACTAAAGGAGGGACAGCGTTTTCACATTTGGCTCCTAAACTCTGGAATAGCCTTCCTGATAATGTCCAGGGCTGAGTTTCCCGATAACGTTGTCTCTTAGCACGCTACGAAGACTCTTAAGGTATAACTTAACTGAAGGTATACCATTTCTAGGTGTGTTCCCCGATCTATACCATAGGAAGCTGCTTAAGATATACCTTCTTACGTGTGACGTTACCGGGTGCTGTCCGTGGCGATGCTGCTGAATTGGTTGATATCGATGGCTCGAGAATCAATTATTCTCTCGTGCAGGGGCTGTTTATGTGAGAAAGCGGTGTTCTTTATAAAATAAGCACTTCAGAAATAGTTTAAATTGCATTTTTTAGGACTCATGGGATATTATAAAAATAACCCAAACTATAATAGCCTATAATAGCCTTGCCGACCTATTTTAAAATTGTATCATATATTGCTGCCATAATAACCATTTCAATTATTTATGTACTTTCTTCTCTTTCCTATTTTTGTTCGCTGAGATGGAGCTGTGATGAAATATTGTTCTTGTAAATACTTTACAGCATTTCAGTAATAAAAGTGTACGTCATACGTACGGTGCTCGGCAGTGATCAAAAAGGATTTAAACAATGGATTTTGAATCTCTTCTTGTAAACTCGGAGATGTGGATTCAGACGGCAATTAAATTAACGTACGACCTGTTTGTCAAAAAACAGTAGGTACAAATTTGGCCAGGGATTTTTACGCGGGTTGGATGAGAAAAAACACTGATATTATGGATTGGACGGCACTAAAATAACCGACTTACTGTACGAGCCCATGAGAAACAATATTAGCGTCCGAATAGGACTTAACTGAGCCTATGCTTTCACTGGCATTTAAAAGCGCTCTTTAATTAAAATAAATGTATAAAATTTTATTATATATAATAATATAATTAAAATTCTATTAACAATCAGTGTAATGACAATTTTATTCTTTGCATGAAAACACTTGAATTAGCCTAACTGAACACTGTCTGGGTGTATTAAAACTTCAGAGTTATATTCATATAGACCTGCAACAGTGATAAGGTAAAGCTAAGAGTGGTCCAGACCAACCTTCCGAAAGTATGACTTATAGAAGGTAGAACGTTTCGGGAAACACGTATTAACGATAAGGTACAGCTTAAGGTGTAACTTAAAAACGACGTAGCGTTAAGAAGGTTTCGGGAAACCCAGCCCAGGGCTCAGGCTCACTCTCTCAGTTTAAATCTAGATTAAATATGCATCTCTTTAGCCTAGCATTTATATAATGCTTTTCATAACCTTGTACTCCATTTCATTCATTAACCATTTCTCGCCATACTTGAGAAATTGTCCGTGGGTGATGATTTTTCTGGGGTTAGTCACCAGGTCTTTCCCCAACCCTCCCCATTACATGGCTTGTGACTCACAAACCCATATTGACAAAAACATTTTTAGCATACAATTAACCTATACTGCATGTTCTTGGATTGTGTCTGGAAACCAGACACAGGGAGAACATTCACACAGAAAGACATCCTGGCTCAAACCAGCGACCTCCTTGCTGAGAGGCGACAGTGCTTCCTACTGATCCACCCACTTTACTCCAGTAATATCAGATCAAATGCACATGACTGTATATTGCTTGAAATGTTATAAAGAGCAGCTACACTAATTATTCATTAGCTCTTCTGTCTCTGAAGAAGGTATATCTTAAGCAGCTTCCTAAAGTATGGTTCGGGGAACACGCCTAGCAATGGTATATCTTTAGTTAAGTTATACCTTAAGAGTCTTCGTAGCGCACTAAGAGACAACGTTATCGGGAAACGCAGCCCTGATTTAGGCGTTGATAGTGTTGCCACAGAAACGTGTAATTCTGAGGGAACAGCTTAGAGCAGTGTTCTTCAACCCTGCTCCTGAAGGACCCCCAACACTGCACGTTTTCTTTGTCTCCCTAATCAAACACACCTGATTCAATTCACATGCTCATTATCACATGGGTTAAAAAACGTGCAGTGTAGGCGGTCTTTCAGGAGCAGGGTTGAAGAACACTGGCTTAGAGTAGAACTTCATGTGTTATCTCGTAATTAAAGTTCTATCATGACAGCAATGGACGATTTTTAGCATGGTAATAGAAATGACAATGTTGGTCTTGGCGGAATAGATCTGCTACGCTGCTGCTGTTGATTATTTCTGTTGTTGTAGATTATTGCTATTAGCAATTAGCAAGTACAGGACCTTGCTACTGCCAATACATACTCTGCTATGAGCAAGTAAGACGTACTGCTTCAGCACGAATAGCAAATTTGAAATTCCCCATAGCAGATCTGTACATGTGGAGCTGGAGAAGACGGAGGGTTTCAGAGGAACTGAATCAGTTTGTGCCATGTAGATAACAATATAAAAATCATCAGGTTGTGTTAAGGACCCATCAGCCTGTGCTATCTAGAGTTTCACGACAGAACTTTGTATTTAATAAGACATGATGTGAATGCACCATAATGTCTTGACCCTGCTCTCCTTGTTACCTGATTATTAGTTAATGTACCCCACCTGTCCTGCATCGTCACCCTCCTTGTTTGGTTTTCTATTTATTCTTCCTATGTTCTCTGTCTTTTGTCAGAATGTCATCATATGTGTTACGAACTGCTCCGAGACTCGAAGGTAAAGATCCAAACGCAGCTTTATTTAGGGGTAATCCAAAGAACAAGCAATAGGTCATACACTGGAAGGCAGTCCAAACAAACAAACAAAACAAACAAACAAAACAGGCAGGGACCAGAGGCAAGAGAGTAATCCAGGGACCAGAGGCAAGAGAGTAATCCAGGGAACAGGGCAAGATATCCAAAAACCAAGAGACACAAAACCAGGGAAAAACGCTCAGAAGTGCAGTGCAACAACATACAAAACTTCGCAGTGAGTGATGGGGTGAACCAGGCTTATATGGGGTGAACTAAACAAGAAGATGAGATACAGGTGAATGTGATAATGAGTGCTGATGAGTCCAGGCAGAGAATGATGGGAGATGTAGTCTGTGAGTGAACATGAGAGTCAGGTGTGGAGTGCCCTCTGGTGGCTCTCAAGGGCACTCCAGCTGGTTATCGTTACATAGCCCCTCCCCAAAGAGCGGCTTCCAGACGCTCCAAAACTGTCCAGGTGGGAGGTGGCCCGGAGGCGGATCCGGGGGCGGGATGGAGGGCCAGGTCCGTGGAGCGGAAGAGGACCTTGAGACTGCGGTAATACGGCAGTGCAGGCGACCAGGGCGGAGCAGGCGGCCAGGGCAGAGCAGGCTGTGCAGGCGGCCAGGGCGGAGCAGGCTGTGCAGGCGACCAGGGCGGAGCAGGCTGTGCAGGCGACCAGGGAGGAGACGACCCTTCAGGCGGCCAGGGAGGCGACCATGGCACAGGAACAGACACCGGCTCAGGAACAGACACCGGCTCAGGGACAGGAACAGGAATAGACACCGGCTCAGGAACAGGAACAGACACCGGCTCAGGAACAGGAACAGACACCGGCTCAGGAACAGACACCGGCTCAGGAACAGACACCGGCTCAGGAACAGACACCGGCTCAGCGGCGGCCATCTTTTCCGAAGACACTGGCTCGGCGGAAGCCATCTTTTCCGAAGACACTGGCTCGGCGGAAACCATCTTGTCCTGAGACACTGGCTCGGCGGTGGCCATCTTGTCCGAAGACACAGGCGTGGTTTCAGCCATCTTGTCCGAAGACACAGGCGTGGAGTCGGCCATCTTGTCCGAAGACACAGGCGTGGAGTCGGCCATCTTGTCCGAAGACACAGGCGTGGAGTCGGCCATCTTGTCCGAAGACACAGGCGTGGAGTCGGCCATCTTGTCCGAAGACACAGGCGTGGAGTCGGCCATCTTGTCCGAAGACACAGGCGCAGAAAGAGGAAGAGGAACAGATTCAGGCTCAGTATCAGGATCAGATTCAGGCTCAGGAACAGATTCAGTCTCGGCGGGACGAGACTCTTGACGGGCGGACGTGACGTGAAGCTCAGTCTCTGGATCGGCTGACGTGACGTGAAGCTCAGTCTCTGGATCGGCTGAAGTGACGTGAAGCTCAGTCTCTGGATCGGCAGAAGTGTCGTGAAGCTCAGTCTCTGGATCGGCAGAAGTGACGTGAACAGTCTCTGGATCGGCAGAAGTGACGTGAACAGTCTCTGGCTCAGGATCAGCGCGCTCTGAGCTTGACGGGACCAGCGGCGAGGGCTTTGAGCTGGGTAGGACCAGCGGCGAAGAGGACTCTGAGCTGGTTAGGACCAGCGATGAAGAGGGCTTTGAGCTGGAAAGGACCAGCGATGAAGAGGGCTCTGAACTGGACGGAACCAGCGGCGAAGAGGGCTCTGAGCTGGGCAGGACCAGCGGCGAAGAGGGCTCTGAGCTGGACGGAACCAGCGATGAAGAGGGCTCTGTGCTGGGCAGGACCAGCGGCGAAGAGGGCTCTGTGCTGGATGGAACCAGCGATGAAGAGGGCTCTGTGCTGGACGGGACCAGCGGTGAAGAAGGCTCTGTGCTGGACGGGACCAGCGGTGAAGAGGGCTCTGTGCTGGACGGGACCAGCGGTGAAGACTCTAGCTTGGCGGGCATGTCGCTTGCTGTCTCAGGCGCGGCGGGCATGATGCTCTCAGTCTCAGGGGCGGCGGGCATGACGCATACTGCCTTGGCTTCGGCAGATCTGACGTGAAGTGCGGGCTCGGCTGGACTGGCGTGAAGTGCAGGCTCGGCTGGACTGGCGTGAAGTGCAGGCTCGGCAGGGCTGACGAGGAGAAGATCAGGCTGAGGGGATACTGCAGGCTCACGGAGCTCCTCCTCTACCCCGCCCACAGTAAACGATGATCCGCTTAACAAAAGGGCCAGATCAATATAGTGCTCCAAAGTCTCGTGAGGATCATGCAAGGGCATGAATGAACTGAGCGGTTCAGATAGCCCTCCCCGAAAAAAGATCTTAAGGCATTCTGTGTTCATTGAGGTGAGATTTGCCAGTTCAATAAACTCCTCGACATACCTCTCAATCGGCCGATTCCCCTGACGGAGACGCAGGATTTGTACTGCTGTATCTGATGGCATCGCTGCTGGATCTAGGTATGGCGAAGTTTTCTGTTACGAACTGCTCCGAGACTCGAAGGTAAAGATCCAAACGCAGCTTTATTTAGGGGTAATCCAAAGAACAAGCAATAGGTCATACACTGGAAGGCAGTCCAAACAAACAAACAAAACAAACAAACAAAACAGGCAGGGACCAGAGGCAAGAGAGTAATCCAGGGACCAGAGGCAAGAGAGTAATCCAGGGAACAGGGCAAGATATCCAAAAACCAAGAGACACAAAACCAGGGAAAAACGCTCAGAAGTGCAGTGCAACAACATACAAAACTTCGCAGTGAGTGATGGGGTGAACCAGGCTTATATGGGGTGAACTAAACAAGAAGATGAGATACAGGTGAATGTGATAATGAGTGCTGATGAGTCCAGGCAGAGAATGATGGGAGATGTAGTCTGTGAGTGAACATGAGAGTCAGGTGTGGAGTGCCCTCTGGTGGCTCTCAAGGGCACTCCAGCTGGTTATCGTTACAATATGGACCTGTTGAGTCCTGTCCTGTCCTGCCTTACACTGCTTAGCTCTGCTGTCAAACTGTATTTTCCCCTATAGGGTAGGTTTTGCTTGCTTTGTTTTGTTTTTTTCATTATGACCAAACTTTTGTAGTTGTACAGTTAGTAATTGCGACAGGGCAAATAAAATCAAAACTATTAACATTACAATTGATACAATTACATAGGGGCAGGGAAGAGGACATCCAGGATCCAATGGCAGCATAAAGTGTATTCAAAAAATACCACCAAAGATAATCCACACAGGGAACAACATCCAAACAAGGAACTGGAACAAGATAATTAGACAGGGAACAAGCAGGGACAGCAGCAGGGAACTTATTGACTAACCCCCCCAAAAATGTGTGCAATAAAGTTGTCAGAATGGTGTTTGCGGGGAGGAGCCTGGTCACTTGACCGGGAGGGGTTCGCCCTGCATCCGACGGGAGCCAGCAGCTCAAGGCAGCGGACGGGTGAGCCCCGCTGGCCGAACGCGGGTGCGAGCGATTCCAATGCCCCGGCCGGGAGCTCATGGCATCGGCTGGGCAAGCCCTGACGACAGTCGGCGGGTGTTACGAGTGACTCCAAACGGCCAACCAGGAGGGCATTCGCAGCGTCCGACAGGAGCCTGCAGCTCACAGCATCGAATGGGGGAGCCCCGTTGGCGGGCCATTTATATGCAGGTGAAATGCAAAAATGTGTTAATAAGGTTTAGTGACAGCCTTTGAAATATGAAATCCACCAAAGCTTTCCCAGAACCTTGATCATATTATAGCTGCAGACAAAAGCATTCATGAAAGGTTTATTGTTCAGAAAATCAAGCATGTGATAAACGAAAGGTCCCCTATCACTCCCTCATATTACATATACTAATCTTTTTGGTTGAAGAATTGGACCAGACAGATGGCTCATTACTGCTGATGGGCTTTGTTGATAAACCTCTCCTTGCTGGTTACAATAAACAGGTGGCACATAATTTTTTCTTGGTTTGAAAAGTCTCCAGATTACTTCAAATGATTCCTACAAATGTAATCCATTTTGTCAATTAATATTTTTTTTAGCTTACATCATTGTGATGCCACAAACAGATGCAGAAGTGAATATGCTGCAATGTAGGCCACAGATATGGCTTATATTTTTTTCAATAGGCCGCATGCCTACCTTGCTATACTCATGTTTTTTTGGAAAATATTTTACATTTAAACTGGTATAGACTAATCAGCTTTTTAACTACATTTCAGAATATTCTGTGTTCTAACATTCTTGTCGTCTTCTTTTTTTTTTTTGCTCTCATTTGACAAAAGATCTGCAGCCAGTTGCAATAAACCCCTTAAAGAAACTCTTTCACAGTTCACAGATATCTTATACGAAATCGTTTCTTGTACTTCTTTTCTTTCGAAATCTTTGTTGTCATTGTATCCTTCTGTAAGCAACTCTTGTAGAGGCTTCATAAAAAGCCTGAAAGCCTGTGGGTCAAGGGGCAAAGTGCTGATGGATTATGGGATTGCTCTATGCCCTGCTCTTGCTGACAGCCTTTATTGGTTACTTGAGGATGAGCGTGTAACCCTTTATATAATTATTGTATTAAAGTCAGTGTGCTCCTGCCTTGCTGGCACTTGCCCCTGGATCAATGTGAAGATAATTTCAGAAATGAATAGTTAGTATCGATCGCCCCCTCCCCATTCTTTGAGGTGGCTTATCAGCGACAGGGACATGTCGCTGTAGATTATTGCACCAATGTCATTTATGGGCTCTATGATAGTTTTTGTGTGATTTTGGAGTGGGCTGTTTCAAACAAAGGAAATTCAATTTGAAATGGATTTCTTGCTGTCTGCTTTTTCACCCTTTACTCGTATGTACACAAGTAGCAATAAATCACAATCGTTTGGATTTCTTTCTCTTTTATCTCATTTCTGGGGCTCTTTGGAGCCAAACAGGTGTTAGTCTGCTGTGGTGAGTGTTGTCAAAGGGCAGGCATCAGCACTTCAACTGCTGGCTGAAGGATTGCATGTGTTTTGGTATGGACATATTTGTGACTTTTGGCCTGCTGTTTGGAGGAGCTTAATGTTATTGTTGTTCTTTTCCTTGTTTGGCCATTATCTGAGGCCTTCGCAGTGCCACGTTTCGTCTGCATCTTTATTTAAGGTTATGGCATGCAGCGTGAAATATAAAACTCCTAAAGACATCCTGAGTAAAACAATTCTTGCTTGGATTTGCATGTTTTTCACTGATATTGTTGATATCTGCATCAGTGTGTGTGTGTGTGTGTGTACCAAAACCCATAGTGCGCAGTAAGTTACAACTTACACATTACTAAATATTTTTGCATTGCAACATTAGTTAGTTGAAACGTAACTCTTTGATAAAAATAAATATTTATGGAAGCCTCCGATTAGGAGTAACATTTGGAATAAAATAGCAGACTGAACTGCATCAATAAGCTTTTTTTTTTTGAGAGAGAGAGAAAGCCTCTGTGTGTATTGGTTTACTCCGCATGTCAAATAAAATCTCTCATTATAAATACATATAATTTCTTATGCTTTTTTTTGGATAAGTACTTATTCATTGCTCATTCATTTCAAAGTTTCTGAATGTCATTTACATATCAAAATACCTTTAACACTATTTTATGATTTAGGATTGTATTTCAGTGGAAACCTTTTAACGGTCGTTACTCCCTGAGTGAAGGCCGAGTTCAAATGGGGAAGTCCAAATAGAATTTTTTTTTAGATAGTTGTTTCCCGCACTCCATCTCCCCAGACTCGAAGCTTTTGCAGGTTGCCATATAGAGGATATCCAACAGGATCAAGAGTAACTGACAATGGAAAGTTACAAGCCTTAGGGTGCTGAGTGTTTGTTTCGGAACCTGGTGCGTTTTCTACCTTGGTTCGGTTTGTTTAGGCATATGTGAACACAGCAATTGCGCTTGGATCCGCAGCAAAACAATTGCTCCGAGACCGCCTGAATGAGATGGTCTCGGCCCGATTGCAAATGAACTCTGGGGCGGTTCGCTTGAGGTGTGAAAACAATCAAACCCAACGGACCTACAAACCAAACGGTATTATAATTCATAACAGGAAATGTGCTATAAAAGTAGTGTCTGATTCTGTGAGTGAACACATTAGTGGTCACAGTTGAAATGTTGTGTAACATTTAACTCTTCATCTTAAAATGTTGTGTAATTGTGCTTCTCTGTGCGATAATGCTGTCTTTGATTCCTACTCCAGCTGCATTATAACTTACGTGTTTGTGTGTGTCTTGACACAGTTAACCTCTAGACAGTGCTGGGAGATCCAGAGAGAGCATGTTTGAATTTTCTGTAGTATTAATACAAATTTATTTAATTTAACAGCGAGAATGACATCTACATTCATATAATATTATTCGCCAGAATTATTCAATATTAGTTTTGAAGCCATCACCTGTGCCTTTCCAAAATGTTAACTGCTGCAACCCAGTTAAGCCTCGTACAGACTGTCAGTCCAAATCTTTGTGCAAATCTGATTTAAATCTGGTTAGATTTAGCAAGTGTAAACGGCAAAATATTACATGAAATTCTATTTTTAAAAATCGGTTTGAGGTACATTCATATTTAGTTTGATATCCTATTCAATTTCTGGAAATCCGTTTCAGTCTGCTCTAATCAGATTTCGCGTGGTTGGTGACTTTCTCACGCTACGTAAAACGTAAACATGTCAGACTTTGTTGGAAACATGCTGAAAGTCGGAAAACAAGAAACAAGGTTGTGTTGTTGCAAAGTACCGAACGAGCAGAAAATGACAATATAATGGAGACATGTCTTGAAGCCGGTTGAGACGACAGCACAGAATAAAGCTGCTCATACCAGCCTCCGGTTTTTGCCGTTGACTCAGAAGACGCAGTAGTCCAGCGTGGTGGCTACACATATGTCATGTTGTAAATAAGACAACATCTGTTTTGCAAACCTCTCCATTTTGTGGTTGTTGTTGTTTTTGGCGTATATTTACTAATGCAACATTATTGCCATAGAAGCCAATGCAGATATTCCGGAAAACGAAAAGAGGCATGGGACACACAAATCGGACCTGAACAGATACACAATATGGACAGTCAATAATTTTAGATCAGATTCCAATCGGATACACAAACATTTAGATTTGGACTGACAGTATGAATGGGTTAGGGAGCCTTATATATTTGATACATATTTTATTATAAATTTCCTCTCAGTAGTTTCTGTATTGGACTAATGCAGAAAGAGAAATACACAGAAGCACAGCAGAACACAGTTGGTACCAATACCGCACACATTGACTGTCTCCCTAATCTGTCACACCCATCTCAGGTCTTGAAGTCTCTATTAATGAGCCGGTGTTTTATTAGGAATCATACAAAATGTGCAGTGTTGTGGAGACTTCCAGGAACAGGGCTGAGAATCACTGCTCTCAATGTTTGTTGATCACTATGGTGACAGCTCAAAGTAAGTGTGTGTTGTTATCATACAGACAATTTGTCATCAAAGAAGACAATTTATCATACCTCCTGTTGATATACTAATGGTGCTTATTTGCTCACCTATCCCAGCTGACTCAAGAGGCAGACATGCTCACTGTTCATCTAAACAAACAAAAGAAGCACATAAAGATCACCTTTGCCGTTGCACACAATTGATTTGTCTAGCACAACAAATGGGGTTTAGGGGAGGCAGCCTGGGGCATTACTTGTCCTTTCATTTCCATTTACATACCAGGGGAATCATTTATTCCCAATTCCCCCATTACTCAGCCCAACACTTCTTCTCCTGAGACTGTATCAGTGTCAGCTTTTATTGGTGTTACAGACCACCGTTGTATGGTTATGTTCTGTTCAGAGTCAAATCACAACAGAGATTATGCTTCAGACCAAAATATAAAAAAAGTAAATATGCAACAAATTCACAAATGACCATGCCAAAAATACAAGATAAAACCAAAAATGTATCCTTGTAACTGTCCTCAATCAAAAGAAAACAAACACACCCAGCTTCTTGGCTCACTCCCTATTACAATTAAAACCAAAACAGATCACAAAAGAAAGTGGCTACTCCATATTTTCCTAACCTAAATGTGTAATAGATGTTGTGCCATGCTATTATAATCTAGTGTTTCTTACTTTGACCATTAAGTGACAGTGTATTGTGAGAGCCATGAATAAAGCCGGGTGCACACTGTTACACGATTTTTTACAATTGCTGCTTGTCCGACTGCATGAACTTATTCCCCACTGTGAGTCATGTCAAACTGTAGGATCTGAGTTGTCATTAATGTCAGACTACATGTGCAGTCAAGACTGACAAACACAAAACAGAGTTTTACGTCATCAATCCATGACAAGCTGGTTAGTAGTTGTTGCACCAATTACTTTATTAAGTTCTGTGCTCCTATTGGCTTTTGATATGACGGTTGTCGTAGGAGAAACCACACTGCCTGACACTGGCAGAATTTCATCTGAGGTAAAATATGATGCAATGCTCATTAATCGGCTGTCGATGTACATGTCAAACTAGCAATCAGAGGAATCTTTTAGAATTAACAAAATCTGTCTCAGACTGCTAAATCGTGGCAAAAATCGTACTGTGTACACCTGGTTTGAGTTGAACTGAACTGAGTGAGTCAGATCAGGGCCCTTTCAGCACCCTAGGCGAGATCCCTATGGATCCTTTTTATAATTCCGGAGTTCTTAGAAAGCTGAAGTTGTCATTTGGGTACACTTCTTTAGTAGAGAACGTCTCGGGTTACTTGACTTTACCTGTTCCGTAAAAAAGTGGGAATGAGATGCTGCATGCTTATACTCGTTGGAAAAACATCTTTGTTTGACCGGTTGTGAAGCATATGTGGAAAACATGGCAAGAAATTCATCACGCCAAGATCTGATGATGACGTCACTGGAATGCGCTCTTGTGAGAGGCTATAAATAGACCTGAAACAGGTGCGCCTTCAGGTTATCACTTTGTCTGAAGAGATGTCTGGACACGCCCCCCAGTGCGGCATTGAACCGCAGCATCTCGTTCCTGCTTTTTTAGCTCCAATGTAACTGACATATGCCACTGGCTAGTGCAGTGGACGTAAGTTTGGAGAGCACAAATTGGACACAGTAGGTTGAGTTTCTCTGTGTAGTGAACGGCGGAAGACAGAAGGCTTCAAGAATGACCAGATGGACGGTCAAGAATGGAGCTTTAGGAAGATAGTCAGGGTGAGGGAGCAAAATAGCTTTGACCAGTCCAGAGGTAGAGTCAAGCAGGATGGCAAAATCAACAGAACCTGCAAAATCCCAATTCTCTTTAGCGACGTTAGCGGGAGTGGGAGGATGTGAAAGGATGGCATACCCCCACGGTCCTGGGTGCATAAACCTCAGGACATTTTCTCTGCAGAGAAGATAGTCCTCAAATCAAGCCTCCTTTTAGGCTGCTGAGCGTGGCGAGCCGGTCCCCAGTCTCTGCGAGGGTAAGCGTGACTCATCATACTCTGCTTCTGGGCTTCCCTCCGCTTGGGAGCAGGACCGGGTTGGGGCTAGGTTCCTGACAGCCCCTTGAGTATGGTCAGAAAAAAAGTGAAAAAGAAAAAACCTTAATTCGGTGTCTGGCGAGCATCGCGTCCCATCCCAGTCTGAAACCAAGCCCATCTCTGATTCCGTTCCAGAGTCTCGCCCCACCAAGGCTGCCATTCCAGAGTCTAGGCCCGTCATGACCCTCGGTCAAGATGGTCGCCGCCACGCCTGGGCCTTCAAGTCAAGCCACTGCCTTTTACAGCAGCTCTAGAATTAAGTTTTTGTCCAGCTAAATTTAGTTTTGATTGATTCACTTCCGTTGCAAAGATCATTAGTTATTTAACTTAGGGTCCGCTAACATGACACCGTTCTGACAGAAAACCCTTAATGCGCTCTGGCCGCTCATTCGCATGACAACAGTGCCTGGTGGCTAGAGAACGCAAACCTTGAAATAGGTTCCAAGGTGCAGGCGTTGAATAATTTTGAAAAAGTTATATAAAAAAAATGATCATCTACTTCAAAAAATATGTGAAAACGCCAACGGTGTGCATATGCGTATTACATGTTTAGTCTATAGGTATGCACATTTGAATTTATATGTGCGCAGGCATGTCTTTCTCTACAAATTGACCTCAACAAACTACCTGTCTGGCCTTAAAAATTCATAATACAGAATACGGCCTGGATCCGACGGACTGCGGTAAACCTCGGGATAAACAGAGAGACTAATATTAGCATAGACGCCGTTCTTCTTATGATGTAACGAGTACATCAGGATTTATGGGAAGTGTTCCTGGTTCCGGCTGACCTAATCTATGCAGCCTAACATTGAATTATAGAAAATGATAATGTGTTACTGTATGTGTATGCTAGGTCAAAGAGATGTGTTTTTAGTCTAGATTTAAACTGACAGAGTGTTTCTGCTTCCCGGACGATGTTAGGAAGACTGTTCCAGAGTTTTGGTGCTAAATAGGAAAGGATCTACTGCCAGGAATCGATTTTGATATTCTAGGTATTATATTTTGAGATCGCAATAGACGTGAAGGACTATAATGCGTTAAGAGCTCAAGTACTGCGGAGCTAAACCATTTAGTGCTTTGTAAGTAATCAGCAATATTTTAAAATTAATTCAATGTTTAATAGGGAGCCAGTGCAGTGTTGACAGAACTGGTTCCTGGTTCTAGTAAGAACTCTAGCTGCAGTGTTTTGGACCAGCTGTAGTTTGTTTATTAAGCGTGCAGGGCAACCACCCAGTAGAGCATTACAATAATCTAGCCTTGATGTCATGAACGCATGAACTTATTGTTCCGCATTTGTCATTGAGAGCATTTGATATAATTTAGATAAGTGAAGAAATATAGAGCTGAGTATCATCAGCATAACAGTGAAAGCTAATGCCATGCTTCCTAATGATTTCTCCTAATGGTAGCATGTACAGAGTGAACAGCAGCGGTCCTAGTACTGAGCCTTGTGGTACGCCATACTGAACTTGTGATCGATGAGGCATCTCTTCATTTACTGCTACAAACTGATAACGGTCAGATAAGTATGATTTAAACCATGCTAATGCAATTCCACTAATGCCAACATAATTTTCGAGTCTATTTAAAAGAATGTTGTGGTCAATAGTATCAAATGCAGCACTAAGATCCAGTAACACTAATAGCGAGATACAACCACGATCGGATGATAAGAGCAAATCATTTGTGACTCTAACGAGAGCCGTCTCGGTACTATGGTACGGTCTAAATCCTGACTGGAAATCCTCCAGATATCATTTATTTCTAAAAAGGAACATAGTTGTGAGGATACCGCCTTTTCTAGTATCTTTGACAGAAAAGGTAGATTCGAGATCGGCCTGTAATTGACTAATTCTGTAGGATCAAGTTGCATTTTTTTAACAAGAGGTTTAATAATAGCCAGCTTAAAAGTTTTCGGTACATATCCTAGTGACAAAGATGAATTTCAGTAGATTAGTCGGTATAGGGTCTAACATACTGTACATGTTGCTGATTTAGATGATTTAACGAGTTTAGACAATTCTTCCTCATCTACTGCAACAAATGAATGGAATTTTTCCTCAGGGAGACTACAATGCACTGCCTGATGCAATTCTGTAGTAAACAGTTGCATAGTTATAATTGTCTCTCTAATTCTGTCAATTAGCATACAGTTAGGATTGGCGGTATGGTTCTGTTCTCTATGGTTCCCCCTTAGGGTAAACAGAACAGAACCAACATGAATGTATTGCAGATATCATTAATTCAAGATTTTAAAGTACAGCATGATTCAAGAATTTATTCTGATCAGGGGGAATCAGAATGCCATACTGACTGGGCGAGAGGAGGAGCTGGGGATGGAGGAGGGTAATTAGCTCTTGAGAAACACGATAGCTGCTGAGAATTCTGAAGGAGCTTATATACAGTATGTATATAGTGATAGGCGTCGTATTCCTATAGGTAGACGTGGATCAGCTGAGAGTCACTGATGCGCGCTTGACTAACGTGAGCTGCCAGAACTGACGTTATGCTTCATTTCTGTCAGGACCACTATCGTCAAATATGACTGACAATTAGCATACAGTTAGGATTGGCAGTATGGTTCTGTTCTGGGCAAGAACTCCCTGCGCATCCATGTAACCTAGCATGGATAAGAGCAGGAGAGCAGCAATAACCCCCCAAAACAAAACCATATGGCAATATGGAAAACGAAAATCTGGATGCCTTTCCGACAGGACTGATGCTGATCCTCGGACAGCACGCCGAACACGCATATTACTTTACTCTATCTGATTATTTGTAAGTGAACTTCAGGTAAGTAGAACAGGTAAGTAGATCAGGTAAGGAGTTGGTAATCCACATTGGAGACCAGACAATGAGTGACTGAGTGTGTGTACTCTTATGCTGTGGTTGATAAGTGAGCTTATGAGGGACAGATGCAGGTGATTAGAATTCTGGTGAGAGTGAGTGTGGGGTGTGTGTGACGGGGGAGCCTGGTGACACCACTGCAATAATATAATAACCCATGTATAAATGTAGCTCTTTTCTTAATTCAAAATAAAATGTAATTTTATTAATGGTAGGCAAAAAACTAAATTGTTCACATTCACAGTCAGTTCTGGGTAGATTACTTGCAAATGACATGAAGAAAATTGTAGTTAGTAACACTTTCTATTATATTACACATTTTAGATTATATAACAACTTTTTTTATTACTTTCAGATTTATTTTGAACTAACATCAATTTCAATAGAAAAACTTGAAACTATGAAATAGTGATATAAAAATACAAAGAAAATATATTCCATTCTATGTATGAAGTGCATTAAACATTATATTTCCCAAATTGGGGTTCCTGAGTTGATGAACAGGTAAAATGAATTAAATAATAAAAGATTTACAATTAAAATAAATAAATAATTTTAAAATAACCATCGACATAGAACACTTTTGTTGTTATGTGAATGTGTTGTAAAAACTTTAAGTACTCTCGAGATTTTAAGACAAAGGGGTCACCTGCCCAAAGTATTTACTGCCATTTTGTCAGTATATATATTTTTTTATAAATGTAATATAATTACATGTGCCTATTTGTTTTTTAAATCTGATTGCCTAATTGCCTAAAAACAAAAACTGTGTGCGTGTTTTGTTAAAGATTAAGATAAAGCTGTATGTACCACATTACACACATCCGTGCATGAGATACAAAACAACATGCTATGAATGAGTCCTGAAAATGTCTAGCTTTGCTACGGTGGTGAGATTGCAGTGCTAATCAGTCACTTGTGCACAGTGGCAAAAGGTCAATAAGACGATCGCCCTGCCATAAATCACCCAACAAAGAGAATCCTGCTCACTTCAAATAACACCAAACAAGCTTTGATTCGTTACAGTTGTCTCTGAATAAATACCACAAACTTGGAAACTCATTGAAATGCATTTTCATAAAATAATTTTTTTATGTTAAATATTTCAAAGGGAGAGTACATTTTAATGTGTTAAAACAATGTTCTGAAGATATTTCTATGTATACTTCACCAAAAATGTTGAATGCATACATGTCAAATATACCGTGAAGCTATTTTAAAGTGTTTATTACCTTTTGATATTGATATTTCAGCTGACATTGTCTGTCCATCAGTGCCTTCTGTCAATGCTATTCAGAACTGCACCACAAGGACTTCACCCTTTAACGCTGCACTCCTATAAAGATCAAGTGCTGTTTCCACTTGTACTGAGTTTTTCTTCCTGGCACGAGGTCATGGAATAAATGAGCCAGAACTCTCCTGAAACAGATGATGCTGACACTCCTCATCCTTCCTATGTCTTTTGGGCAAGAGAAACAAACTGTGTCTTTCAATGGGATGATTTCAGCATTTCTTTTGAAATTTGTGCTCCAAATTTGCAGTCTTCTCATTTCAGCTATGCCTATAATTACTTGCTTGTCCTCTTATTGGAAAGAAAAATTATGGCTAGGAAGGGTTTATGGGGGCAAAAAAGGGCTGACCTGTTTTATCTGTCCATGCATTCATGTGAGTGTAATGATGACAAAATGGAATGTTAACTGATGATTAGCAGAAATGGTAGCAGTTAATTAGTTGGTTCTTCGTTTATTGTTCCATTTGCACATTTTGGGGAGCAATTGTTATTAATTAGAGCTATCAAGTCGAAAGGGCCGAGGTGGAACCTTACAGCCAAGTAAATCATGGTGCAATGAAAAGTCCATTATCCTGTCCTGTACCGTTGGCCCGTGAGCCGTGATCTATTAGCTTTATCTAAAAGCAGAATCAGGCTGAAAAAAAAAAATGTACAGGATGTAAATGACAGGCTTTGATGAGCTCTTTTCCTGCTTCACTTCTTATATAATGAAACCTTACATGTATCCATTTGGTGTTCATGCGTTAAATACTGTGAATTACAATAAAGCCGGAGATGGAAATATTTTTAAATTGTAAATAACCACATTAGACCTCTATTTCACTATGGGTGTAAAGATAGCATTAGTGTTAATGATTTGTGTTCTACCAGCTACCAGCATAAAAGCTGATGTTGTATATGGAGCAGTTAAAGAGCTTGTGGATGCCAAACCCAGAAAATCAATTAAATAAATGAGAAAAATGACTCCAGTGGAGCAAATATGAACATTAAAATAATCAAATAACTTTAAAGGAAATCAATCATATAATTTAAAGAGTAAACAGCCTGAATCTTTCCACTCTCCCTTGTGGTTTACAGGAACAGAGGTCTTTTATTTGGTCATTGATATTTCGCTAGACTTCGAGATTTTGCATTTTAAAAAAAGAAAGAAAGGAAAAACGAATGAGCTCCAGTGCTGAGCTCTTTATTGTTTTCAGCAGAGAGCTTTAAGAGAACTTTATTTGTTATAATTTGATTTATAGGAGATCAAGATGCTTACTCATATTATTTAGTATTATATAGTATTTACTCATTAATAATTGTCAGCATATTCTGTGCTTTTACTATGAATGGTTTAGTTATCTTAATTTTTAAGTTAAAATCTGAATATTTCAACATTCTAAATGAGATTCTAACTGAAATCACTATGATTGATAAACATAAGATATGATTCTGGATGTTTCTGTAATATGGCCACCGTTATACGTCATAACAAGGGAAACCACTGCGCTGTCATATTGGGAGAAATGACTAAAGACTTTAGGGATTTGTCTGCATTCAATGCCTCCTGAATTTCAACCACACATCCGGGTCATTTTGTATCCATCCTTTGTAATTGTATTCTTGAGTGTTGGCATTGAACTTTGGCATTGATGAAGAAGCAGAACAGTGGTTCCCATCCCTGGTCCTGGAGGATCCCCAACACTGCACATCTTGGGATGTGTCTACACTTATCCAGATGCATTTCAGAATGCTCTCCATCCACACCAGTGTTTTCAAGAATTTACAAAAGTTTCTCATCCACACTGAAACATTGGAAGACTTCTTAAATCTTCTTACTGCACATGAGTAAAACATCATGAAAGCTCCCTGGGATGATACAGAGAGGCCAGACATAATACATTTCTAATGCTTTTCTTGTGACACGACCACTTTATTAGCAAAATCTCTCAGCACTTACTGCTGCACTCAGGTCAGGTCACAATCCCATGTGTGTCTGAAGGTGCTTTCACGTTTGCTTTGATTGCTTGCTCTGGACGGGGGTTCGATCGCTCCCCCTTCCCTGCTCGTCTGTGTTCATTTTATATGATGTGCGTCCGAACCGCGTCACGTTTGCATAATCAGTCTGCGATCTATGTTGCTAGGTAAAGGCTGTGAGGAAAACACTAAAATAGATAGAGTTGCTCACATCACTAATGTTGTTCTTTTTTAACCTTTGGTTTTGCTTCCAAAGCATCAGCACATAACAGTACTTGCGTCAGTCTGCTTTAAATGTGCTGCAAATGTCCTAAAGAATGGGGAGTCCATCTGTGCTGAAGGCGAGCAGAAATAAGACATACATTCTCTCCACTTGCAGTGCGTCAGTCACGCTTGTCAGGAAAGTGAGTGAGAACACACACAAACACAGTTTTATCGAGTCACATGCCATCTATGGCGGATCACTTCCATGATTTAGTACAATTGCATTTATATCAGCAGTGAACAATACGGAGTTCACACAAACTGTACCCCAGACTCGAGAACGGTTCGCTCCCGCGTTCAGAAAACAGCGTTCGCATCCTCCAAACGAACTCTGATGTCAATTCAAGCACCATAAAAAACACTGCAGGACAGCAATTAAGAGTAATTTTCTGTCATTTTTTCAGTTATGTTATAATAAAGCATTTTCACAGGACAAAACCTCTGTCTCAGTGTGGATGATGTAAGCTGGCGCTCGATCGGCCCAAAGCCGGCATCCGACCAGTGCGGAAGGTTTTAACGTTTTACTGTCTTTTCTCGAGGCAAAGTATTTTTTAATTGAGGAGAGGGGGGGTGAGGGAAAGAGATGCAAATTAGGATGACTCGGAGGTGAGACTTTCGTCTCGATAGTGCACGAGGGCTAGTTCAAATGTTAATTTCCAGAGAGGTCCTTTGTCCTCTCAGGGTCTGGTCGCTCTTCAATCTGACTGTCCGGCATCTCCTAATTTCTCAATTCTTACAATGACACACTCCGAAACCTAGAGAAAAAGATGTGTTTTCAAATGTATCCAGATTATGGACGTAGCCTTGGATGTCTCTCTTATCCGACACACACATCTTTGATTCTTCGAGCTGATGAATTGAATCAGGTGTGTTTGATCATCTAAACCAGCGGTTTGATCCTGGAGGGCCACCGTCCTGCAGAGTTTAACTCCAACCCAATCAAGCACACCTGAGCCATTCTTACTAAGTAGACTAGAAACCTCCGGGCAGGTCTAAACTCTAGACTCTAGACTCTCTCTCGACAGCCCTAGTGGCAAATCTCTCTCTCGACAGCCCTAGTGGCAAATCATCAAAACAAACACACTACCTCATATTTTGATTGCTGCCCTACTGTGATCATGCTGAAATATGACAAATAAATCTTTCAATATGCATCAGGACAGCTGAACGGTGATAGCATTCCCAATCCCCCCTGGCCCAATCTAGCCAGGGACCTCAATTAAGATTGACACCCCCAATTTAACACATTTTGAAGAAGAAATTAGTGCGAAATCCACAGTGTTAGTGTTCGGGAGTTCATTCTGGGAAACTAACCTGGGCAGGAGCAGGCTAACTGTCAGTCAAATCCACATCAGGGTCTAACATGGCCAGAATTACACAATCAGAACAGCAGGCTTGAATTTAGTGACATAAAAGATACCATAATTGTAAAAATGGACATTTCACATGTCAGTAAGTAAAAACTCAAAGTGTAAGGTGCTTCTATTTACACTAATAATGTGAGCCGGCTGGCTAGAATCTATTTATATGCCTCTCTGTTTCTCTCCAATTTCAAACGCTCTGTTAATTTGTCTGTATGAACGCTTACTCAAGCTGAAGAAATTGGGCCCAATGAGCTGGTCCTCTAGTGCCCGCTATAAAGCTCATTCATCTTTATTTGATACTTTGTTGACATGGGGTACAGGGCCGGTGACAGAGGTTAAGTCAGTGAGTGACCGTTGCCTACTCATTTGGCCTTTCATGTTCCCTCCTTTTACCATCTTCCTGCAGGAATGAGGCAGTGCTGAGAGGTGGAGGGGGATCTGATGTCAATTTCACGGGGCCACAAACTGGAACATCCAATATCTTTGACGTTCAACACACTTATGCCAGTATAGGGTTAGCCGGTATGTTGTTTAAATGTGAAAACACTAACCCTCAGTTTCACAGACAAGGCTTAAGTCTTGTCCCAGACTAAAATGCATGTTTGAGCTGTTTTGACTGAAGGCATATCTGAAAACATGTCAGTTTACACACCAGTAATGTTATGTTTCTAAGGCGCATTTATAAAAGATACTTAAATGTCCTAATTGAACTAAGGCCTAATCCTGGTTTAATCTAAGCCCTGTCTGTGAAACCAGGCCTACAAGTTCTGGCATGCTTTATATTCACTTAATTAATTAAATAATTTAATTATTTTGAGATTCTAAAACTTCTGTCCTAGACTGAGACTGAATTCATATAGAAATAGTATGACATAATTTAAAGTAAAAAAAATATGCATTTGTTCAAATATTCCTGTAGTGGCTTAGTGCAATTTGAAGCTAGTGAATATAGTATAAAAACCCTGGGTTTTAGAGAATGAAATCAAAGTGGTGCTTGGTCTGATTAACTGTTCATTTTCCCATCTCTCAGACTTTCATTACACTGCTTGATAACACTGTCCAATCTAGCGTCTTTTTGTTTGTTACCCCCCCCCATCCCTCCCTCCCTCCCTCCCTCCCTATGTGTTATAATGTGCTCACCACTCTCGCTTTACACACATATTGTTGACCACTGTTACAAGAATTGCTGCCTTATTAAGCAACTGACATTAATTATGTCAATGTTTAATTTCGGCAATGGAGCAAGCCAGCTCACTGGCAATAGTTTCCGGCACATCTTAAAATAAAGACTTTTACTGGCGCTAATTCAGTACAAGCCTCATATGATTATGTCACATCCAATACACAGGCTCAATATTAGCACTTAATGTGATACCTGAGAAGCTTCTCTCCACCACCCCTGCCCCCCACAGGAGAGAAATCAGAATAAGAGTTCACTTTTCCAGTGAGGTATTGATAATAGCAGTATAAACTGACCAGCCTGCTTTGTACTATATGCTAAGCCTATTTTTTTTTTTTTTTTTTTTCCTGTTTTGTCAGCTGAAGAGCTTATCTTGAATTTGAACTGCAGTCATTGTTTTTCAGTCCTGTGAATCCTCTGTCTTTCATCCCACTGTACCCTTCTGCCTGACCACATTCGGTTTATGGTTTTCTAAACAAAGGGACTGATCCTTGTTTTATTTCAGATGCATGCGTAACCCCTCTGGTTGTATTCACACTGCTCGGAGCGGGATTCGAGCCAGCGCTTCCGGCATGGGAGACGTGTGCGCTAACAAGGAGTCATCATTTACTACTGCGCCTCTTGAGGCCAGGGGAGTGAGGTTTACTCGCACAGCTCTTTACTCACTGGCCTCCGTTACACATGCCAGTAATACTCTTTGTCTTCCCTAGCCCCTTCATAGAAATAACATTTGCAATTTAACTTCTTCTGAGAGACATAAACCATCTCCTCTCCATTACAGGAAAAGCTCAGCCTTTGGATGTTACACATAAAATATATTCTCATGGTATATAAAAATCGGATTATTTTAAACCATTAACTTCAACATTCATATTTGTATTTATTTTTCAATAAAATGGCATATGCAAACTACTGTAGAGCTCTTTCTTTAGCTTCAAATTAATAAACAGGAAAATAATAGTGTAAATGTTGTAAAATTCATTGATTATGAAACCAAATCGATTTGAGCTGTAAAGCTGCTCTACAGAGGTGATAGTGTTATTATTTAGCTCAATTTAGTTCAGTATTTTTTCAATTCAGTCCAATAAAAGTGTTGATGTTTCAAATTTTGTGTCATTATTCAGCTCAATTCAGAAAAATGCTGTTCTCATCTGATCAATCAGTTCAGATCAGTTGCAGTTCAATCAATATATATATATATATATATATATATATATATATATATATATATATATATATATAATGTATTTTGTAAATTTTATATCGCAATTTTAACCAGAAAAATCTAAAATGTATTCCCAAAATCGTGCAGCCCTATAGTTTCTCTTGATATCAGCATGTTCACAGTTGTTTCGTTTTTTTTTTTACAGGGACCAGATGCCACTCATGAGTACTGCTGACTTCAACATTCACATGAGTCTCTGTACATGAACATGGTAAAGTGAAAAATCAAATACCTTGGAAATGACAGGTATGTACTATGTTTCAGGAATGGCACAAAGTTATGTGACTGTTCAAGTCTCTGTCTGTAGATCAGTGTGTTCAATAATGTGCTTGTTTTGTCCTTTGTTGTGTATCTTTGGATTATGTTGTGTTGTAAATAAATCCAAACAATCAAAAAGCCATTAAAGGGATACTTCAGGATTTAGCATTAAGCTTTGTATTAGTAGAAAACCTGTAGTATTTTCGAATTACCATGCTTTCCACCCTCATACTGAGACAAGAGATTTATGTATTTTTTGTCTGGAAAAAATCCTCCGATGACGCAAAATGACGATTTTTGCGTCATCGGAGGATTTTTTCCAGACAAAAAGATTTTCTGGCCAGAGGCTAAAGACTACAGCCAGTAGATGGTGTTGTTCCGCATGTTTTCAACCCACCCATAGAGGGAGGGATCTCACTCACAGAATGTACACAGTGTCAGCCGTCTTTCTTTGGAAGCTAAGCTAGCAGGCTCTTGTTCTGTGGAGAAAGCTGAATAGTAGGAGGAAGCTGAGTAAGTAGGGGTTACCATCCTCCTTTTCCCGGACTTGTCCGGCGGGCGAGATCGTTCAAAATGTACGGGATTCAGCTTTTGCATTCTGCGGTCGCCATTCATTGTTTACATGCACACCTTTTGTTTCAATCTAACTGAATTCATTCCGATTGGTGAATCTGAATGTAGTGTTTACATGAACGCTAAACAAGTGATCGGTTGATGTGCGTTTTACCATTGCTAAGAAAATTCCTGCTCCTCCGTGAGAGATGCGAGACCCGGCGCGTCTCAGTAATGACGCCACCGGCCTTGCGCCATTCTCCCGCGGCCGTCAGCCTCGTCCTGCTCGCCACAGTAAACATAATGAATGAATGGCGACTGTAGAACGCAAAAGCCGAATCCCGGACATTTTGGGCGATCTCTAAATCCCTGGCAAACTCATCACGTAGGCTAGCCTTGTTGTTTTCAACTGTGCACTCTTACCGGTAGGCGTGGCCTCCTAAGGCAGCTGTGTTTAAATACACATTCATCTTCCCAGAGGTGAAGTATCCCTTTAATTTTTAAATCTCCTCATTCTTTGTGCAAGGTTGCTCAGAATGATAGGGCCTGTTAGCACCTGATAGGGCCATTAGGGGAGGGTCTTTGTCTTTCTCAGGTATGAAACACATCAATATTCATGATGATTCACGCCTCCTCGCATAAAGCTTTTTACACAAAACATGTCTTACAAATTTTAAATCAATATATTGTTTTATCTAAATGATCTAAAATCATAGTTTTGAAGCAAATATTCTAGGCTACATGATATCATTTTCAAAAGTCTTGTGAAGAAATAATCAGTATGGGTTTCATGATCTTATTTCAGTGACAATTTTTTTTTTTTCACAAACCACGCATACACGTCATTATCTCAAAACTACAAACTGTCAGAATGCATGTCAGAACACCACCAGGACCCAGAAAACACCTCAGACCCCAGAGGGTTAATGTGCCTGTGTTCTAACTGTTTCCCCCAGGCTTCAATCATCCCAGATGTAAGCTTGTCAAACCTATCCAGGAGGGTTGTTTTATTGTTACAATTTTCCACATTTTAGAATAATAGTAAAGTTATGAAATTACACAAACTGAAGCATGGGCAGTGCTTGAATATTGGGAATGGGATCCCCTTGCTGAAAGAAATGACAATAAGCATCCCTTGTCTGTCAAGTTGCACATTTATTGCCCAGTGGGGCATTTAACTGTTCAAGAGATGGCAGAGGAAATAATTTTCTTGTGCCTGGCTGTTCTAGTGCTCAGTGCCCTGTTGCGCCGGCCAGACGGCAACAGTTCAAAGAGGAATTGGCCTTGATGTGAGAGGTCCAGAGTGCTTTTGCCAGCTCTGGATGAGAGTGGGGAGGGGTGTACCGATGATTCTCTCAGCAGTCCGGACTATCCTCTGTAGTCTTCTGAGGTCTGATTTGATAGCTGAGCTGAACCAGACAGTTATAGAAGTGCAGAGGAGAGACTCAATGACTGCAGAGTATAACTGCATTAGCAGCTCCTGTGACAGGTTGAACTTCCTTAGCTGGCTTAGCTGCTTCATTCCCCTCCCTAAACCCCTGTCCACACTGAAACAGCCTGGGTGGTCATAGAGCATGCCTTATGGATCCATGGTCTCCTGAAGGACACAATCTCCGACAGTTTATTTTCCACTTCTGGAGAGAGTTCTGCTGATAGATTGGCTCTACTGCAGGTCTATTGTTAGGATTCTATACACAGAGCGAGTGTGCGAACCAGAATCTTGAGTGCTTGCACCGAGTCCTGGCCTCCCCTAAGCCCTCCTCTTGGAGTCAGCAGTTGGTGTCAGCAGAGTATGCTCAAAACTCCCTGCCTGTGTCATTGTCCCCATTCTTGTGCTGCCTTGGTTATCAATCCCCTCTATTTCCTTGCCCCTATTAGGGGGCCAGGGAGGCACTTCTGCAGACCAGGGAATGCACCAGGAAAAAGGCTGACCATTTTCGTGCTGAGGTGCCCCATTCCCACTTATAAGCTTGTACCCCGGTTACCTGGGACATGCCTTATCACTTTATGACTCTGCCGGTGGGGCAGCTTCTTCACCTAATTCCTGATCTTTGCTTGTATTTGCCTGTTTTGATATGTTTGTTCCTACACCTGTATCTGATCTGCCTCTGCTCTTCCCTTTGCTTCTTATGTCCCATTGGATCGATCTCCTGACTCTGACTCCTAGCCTACTCTGACCACTCTCTTATTCGCCATTTGATCGTCCTGGACGAGGTCTAGGATTTGGTGGCCTGTCAAGTTTTTTTGTTTTGTCCCTAATTTCAATAAAAGTTTTGCCTGAACTTCTCTGCTCCTGGATACTTTAGACAGACAGCCTGACAATTTGAATCTCACTTTTTGAATTTTTATTAAAATTCTATTTAGAATGACTTCAGAGCATGGTGATAATGATTAGATAAACCCTTAAAAAAGGCTCTCTGAATGCATCAAGAGTGAGTCTGGTGCTTAGTCATGCAATACTTCAAACAAGACAGTCATATACATTATTTCATGAATAATGCCTATGTAGATTTGTATTCTTCCTATTTATCCTTCCCAATAAAGCCATAGTCAGAGTAAAATGGAAGAACCAAAACTTATAAGGCCTTAAAATACATGAATAATGCCTATGTAGATTTGTATTATTCCTATTTATCCATCCCAATAAAGCCATAGTCAGAGTGAAATGGAAGAACCAAAACTTATAAGGCCTTAAAATATTGTGAAATATTGTGACGTAGTTGTCACAGGTCGTTTGGTTCATGTTTCATGTCAGTCATGTTTCCTGTCTTGTCATGTGATTCCCTTGCCCTCATGTGATCCTGCCATGTGCTTCCCTAGTCTCTTGTCTCATGTTGTCATGGATTAATTGTCAATCATGTTCAAAGGTGTGTCTTGTTTAGTCACTAGTCCTAGTTTGCATTTAAGCCTTCATCTTTGCCATGTGTCTTTTTTAAAGTATTGTTACGTGTAACCACAGTTGGAAAGATCATGTTTATGTTTAAGACCATGTTTTTCAAGCCATCAAAAAGCCCTTTGGGTTCGGGCCGAATACCGAGCCTGAAGCCCTCTCCTCGGACAGCACGCCAAATATGCATTTATTCTATCTGACTTATGTGTAATTGTGAACTCGTGAAATCTCAATTCTCCAGCGGCAGTCATCTTTGTTGTAAACGAATTCAACCCAAGTGCTCTTTGGTGACGTGGATGATTACATTACTGTTGATCATCTGTCCATCATCGTATAAAGCCCGCCCTGACAATTTGATTGGTCCGAACAGCTCTGGTTCGAGCATAATTACTCCACAACGGATCAAGTCCAGACCGAACTTCCCGACCTAAAAATGTTGTGGGCGGGGCTAAGTTCGGCTGGCATCCAGGCTATCGACCATGCCCTTCTGCTAAGCAGTTCCTCGTTTACCATGGGAATTGTGGATCAGGGGCTCCACAATGCCGCAGTGCACATCACAGCCAGCATGCCAAAGCCAGAGTCTCTTCACGTCACGTCATGCCTGCCAAACCTGAGTCTCTTCACGACATGCCTTCCAGTCCTGAGACTCTTCACAACATGCCTTCCAAGCCTGAGTCTCTTCACAACAAGCCTTCCAATCCTGAGACTCTTCACAACAAGCCTTCTAATCCTGAGACTCTTCATGACATGCCTTCCAAGCCTGAGTCTCTTCACGACAAGCCTTCCAATCCTGAGACTCTTCACGACAAGCCTTCCAATCCCGAGACTCTTCACGACATGCCTTCCAAGCCTGAGACTCTTCACGACATGCCTTCCAAGCCTGAGTCTCTTCACGACAAGCCTTCCAATCCTGAGTCTCTTCACAACAAGCCTTCCAATCCTGAGACTCTTCACAACAAGCCTTCCAATCCTGAGACTCTTCATGACATGCCTTCCAAGCCTGAGTCTCTTCACAACAAGCCTTCCAATCCTGAGACTCTTCACGACATGCCTTCCAAGCCTGAGACTCTTCACGACATGCCTTCCAAGCCTGAGTCTCTTCACGACAAGCCTTCCAATCCTGAGACTCTTCACAACAAGCCTTCCAATCCTGAGTCTCTTCACAACAAGCCTTCCAATCCTGAAACTCTTCACAACAAGCCTTCCAATCCTGAGACTCTTCACGACATGCCTTCCAAGCCTGAGTCTCTTCACGACATGCCTTCCAATCCTGAGCCTCCTTACATCATGCCTGCCAAGCCTGAGTCTCTTCATGACATGCCTGCCAAGCCTGCCGAGCCTGAGCTTCACGTCATGCCTCCTGAGCCAGAACTTCTTCACCTTCTTCTTCGCCAAGCCAGTTCCAGAGTCTCGTCCCAAAATGGCCGCCGTTCCAGAGCCCTCTGCCGAGATGGCCGCCATTCCAGAGCCCATGGCCACGGCTATCGTGTGTGTGTGTGTGTGCAACATGCGCATCCACTCCAGCCCCTGACCACCGCCTTGGTCCCCTGAAACGCTGGAGCCGCCCACGCTCCACAACCCAGGTCCTTAGTCACTAGTCCTTGTGTGCATTTAAGCCCTCATGTTTGCCATGTGTCTTTGTCAAGTATTGTTACGTGTAACCACTGTTGGTAAGATCATGTTTAAGTCCATGTTTTTCAAGCCATGAAAAAGCCAAGCCAAGTCTTTGTTTAATGTTTGATCATGTTTGAGTATGATTAAACTGCACTTGGGTTCTGCAAACTTGCCTCCAGTGGACGTTGATTACAGTAGTAGACTATATTATTCATTCAAGATTGTTTTGAAATTGTTTGTATTTCATAAAGCTTATATTTTAATAAATATATTTTTTTAATGATTAGATACATTTTGTGATAATTGTCTAAAGTTAGCTACAGGACACCATATATTTGACCAAACCACTCACCTTATGCTCACACAGAGCATTCTCTCAGTCAACATCATGAGGTGCATTCTGGGATGCTTTTTAAACAGTATTGAAGGAGTTCATATGTATTCTGGCTGCATTTCCTTCACTATCTGCTCTAACTCACCTATTAAATAGTAAATTATATGAAATGTAGGTTTTGAAAAGGTAATCATATGTAGGGACAATTTATTTGTGGTTATGGTCTGAGTTAGGTTAAATGGAATACAAAGTTCTGCCATGAAACTCTGATGCAGGATGAAGGGTCATTAACGCAATCTGCTTGCAATCACATCATTCTCTATAGGGCACAGCTGATTGGTTCCTGCTGTATCACTAGCCAATTAGCTTGCTGCTCAACCTTCAAATACTTGGTCAGCATTTGCTGTAAAAATTTTCAGCGCGCTTTCAGAAAAATATACATTTTTACATACATATCAACATCGTCATATACAGTACCATACCAAACACTCAGAGAGTTGTAATGACAAAAATAACTTTACAAATGAATATTTCCGTTTACTTCCGTAGGAGTTGTACTGTTCTGTTATTTAGAATCTGTGTGGGTTACTTGCTTGGATGTCTAAATTCATTAAAACCCCATAAAAAAATTCTGGAACCACCTTATGTATATTAGTACCATTTGTTATTATGTATAAACATTAAATATCCATCTGTCCATTTTTTCAAATCCCTTGTCCTATGTAGGGTTGCAGGGATGCTGGAGCCGTAAACATTAAAAAAGTGCACTTAAATTAAATATATTCTTCATATAGCAACACAGTAAACATCTCTATTTCTGCAGGCTGGTTGTATGAAGGGTTGGAGCTGTGTGAGGCTCACACAAAAGCACACATCCATCAACAGGGACACAGCTGCTTTAACCAGGTGTCATTGTGAATTTGTGGACTGTATGAAATGGTAACTGGCTCAAAGACATTTAAGATTGCAGTATTTGAGCTCATATTAAACTGCCATGCCTGATTTCTGCAGTGCTGTCATGAAAGTGATGAGGTAGTCAGCTCTTTCACCTCAAAGCTGATGGTTCCTGTTCAATAAAGAACACAGAAACTGGAGCAACCGTGAGTCTAACAACACTGTGTTACCATCAAAGACAGAAAGACACAGGGGACCATATGGAGAAAATGTACAAAACACAGTTCTGCCTGTCAAGATTAAATATTTAAGTTATTCTGCTCTTCTTTTTTTCCTGATATTTGAGAAATTGGTTTACAATCGACATTGTCTAAAATTACATTTACAAAAACTCTTGCTCCTGCCTACAGTAAATGCTGCATTGTAGTTTTGTACTGTGCTTTTATATTTGGATGGAATTGTACAATATTTTGATGAACTGAACATAAATACAAATGTTTACAGGGGATTGTGGGTAAGAGTGACAGATTTCTGATTTCTGTTCTCAGTGTCCATATTTAGAGTTAAAACAGAAACGTCTTTATGTAATCCCAGATATGTGATAGATATATGACCTACACTGGCAAACAAATTAAACAAAAAAGGGATTGTTTGCTTTTCTTATTATTTGTGGTCTACACAACAAAATTGTGTTTCTTTTCTAAACTTGTTTTTCTTTGTAATTTGAGCTGATATCTTTGCTACTTTATTCAAGGAGCTTTTAATACTTAGCATGCTAATGTGCAAGCCTACAGTATGTTAGCTAGCTAATGCAATCTTATAATTAAGTGACGCGACACAAACATATATGAAATTTAATAAATGAATCCAGTCAGAGGACCATATCAATTAAGACCAACTTCTTTCTATGTTCATGTTATGTGTTACTGGAGTGATTCATGTGGAACCGATGAACATGATTATATCATGTATATTCAGTGTTTTATCTTCGGCGTCGGATCTGGCCATACATCTATTGTAAGACTCCTCGTTCGTGCAAAAATCTCAGTAGATGATTATTATATTTGCAAAAAGGATGTTTAGAAATCTAAAATAGATTTTTCCTTCTGGCACACAATCTTAAAACACGTTTTAATAGGACATCTAATGTGCCCATGAGTTTTGTACAGAACAGTTAGTGTCACAGGATGAGGATGAAGAGGACTGGATACAAATATAAATGTGATTTAATAAAACAAAAGGCAGACAGGCATAACAGTGTGCATAACATATGCTATAGCATACACAAACAACAACCGACAACCAAAGACTAAGAGGAACTAAACACACAGAGATAGTGAAATAACGAACAGGTGTGATGATTCATGCATTCATGAACTTCACTTAGGAATTAAAGAGCACCTTTAGATAAAGCATCATGTACAGTGTGGTTATGCTAATGAAGCGATCAAGTCAAGTCAAGTATATTTGTATAGCGCTTTTCACAATACAGATTGTATCAAAGCAGCTTCACAGTATTAAATTAAAATAATACAACAAGGTTTGTTTCTAGTGGAATTTATTGATTGATAAAATTAAATGAAATATCCCCAAAATATCCCCAACTGAGCAAGCCAAAGGCAACAGTGGCAAGGAATTGAAAAACTCCATCAAGTGACCTAATGGTGATCAAAAACCAAGAGTAACAGACTATTTGCCAGCATGATGTCAGTCCTGAACAGTCACAGACATGAGCAGACACTGAGACTGCGGAGAAAGCAGTTTCACTTCACTTCAGTTAACATTTATTTGTATAGCACTTTTCACAATACACATCGTTTCAAAGCAGCTTTACAGAAGATTCATGTCTACATTATTTACAGTGATCTGTCATCAGAGGTGTCAAGTTATGTATTTTAGAAATGTACATCACGCAGTTAGCTAACAATATATTAATTTAAACAATGTATTAATTTAAGGCAGAAACAGTGATCTAACTGAAGAAATGAAGACATGTTGTTGGATATATAGAGCATTCAGAGTTTGCTCTGTTAAGGTCAGATGTTTCACAGATCACGTTTCGCTCACTGACGGTCTATAACGACTGACGCTGATAAACATCATCCAGACTCTTCAGATTCTCTGAGTCGGAAAGGTTGCTTTGATCAATGCAGCGTAATGATGACTGTATTGGTATCATATTAGGTCACTTAATGACAAAATATTAAATATTGGGCTGGTAAAGCTGTGGTCATTAGCAAGCACTTACAGTTATGGAGCTTTAATTAATTTGAACCTGATCCAAAGTCCAATACTCGCACATGTAAAAACATAAAAGCCCTCTTTCACAAACCACAGCCACTCAGTCAACCGGATCCACTTACAGGCTGATTGACAAGTATAGAGTTGTGGACACACTCCAAGAGGAACGCTGGAAATAGATTTCTACACCAGCCATCCTCATATAGTGACATACTGTGTCTTTAGAAGTTATGCTGTCATGATGCAATGATAAGCATCAGGCAAAACAAATAGTGCAGCGTCATCATTTGTGCAAATCCACTGAGTTAATAACATTTAGCTATTAGTGACACACACACACACACACAAAAAAACTAAAATAGATTTTCTCTAATAAATAGTTTGCCTCAAGAATACCTGACCGAGTAGAATAGAATACTTTATTGTACCCCCCCCCCCCCCTCCCCATATATAGCCTAATCAAATAGTACACAGTAAAATACTAATAATAAACTCCACGAGGGCCCTAATAATACAATAGGTGAGTAGAATATGAATTAATGTGAACCTTCATTGAAACACATTGCTCCCCAGACTCAGTGGATCTGCATGTCTCAGTGAAGAGAGGAGGCTGGAGGTGAGAGAGCAGAGGAATTAGAGGAATATAATGATCTGTAGGGACTCAAGTTCCCATAATGACACAGGCTAGATTAATTATACTTGAACAAGTCATAATTATCCATGCACTCACCATGATCTGGTTCTCAGCTCATAAATCAATGTACATATATGTCATTGTGGTGCATTCAGGCGCGTATTAACTTCTTTATTTTCACCCCTTTCTGGAAACGAGACGAAGTAGTAGTTTAGTTTTTCCGGTCTGGTCTGATCCCAGACTAATGAAATATTAATGTGCAGCCAGCATGTAATGTATCGTTAATACCTTATTTTAAGTTAAATCTATAACACAGATTATATGATAATCTGATATAATACTGCCCTACATTGTTCAAAAGATCTGTTATAAGCTTCTTCATATATGTGTATGACCTCTTTATCTGGATCCTGTTCTTTAAGAGGTTTAAGATTAACTAGCAGCTGAAACTATGACTCGAGTTACAGCAAATGCTTCTTCTTTTCTTTTCTTTGAGCTGTGATGCTATACTCTTCGAACCGATTGGACTGAACATCATTATTTCTTAAGTTTAATGACTTGTTATATTATAAATCAGACAGTTCCAGCAATCAGAGGTGTGTCTCCAGATAGCATCATGATATGGTCACACTCCATCATTACCAACACAGTTCAGGGATTTGGCGTTTTCCGAAACCACAGTTTCCAACGAGCGTTCATGAACAGCATTGCATTGCAAACGTGTGTGTTTGTAGCGGCGGCTCTCGGCCTGCGGTCACACACTTTCTTGTTGAAATGAAAGGGACTTAAATAGATCAAGCTCTGTTCTCAATAGCAAACTAACATACAGTACTCTCTCTCTCTCTCTCTCTCTCTCTCTCTCTCTCTCTCTATATATATATATATGTGGGTGAATGACGGATAAGGATTTAAAATGTGAAAAAAAATAAAACTGGCAAAAAATGATAATTTTAGGACTTTCTATACGTATTAGAGTGTTGTGTATGTAATGCAACGACATGTACACATTTCAAGAATGTAATTAACCACTTCTTGGTGAATCAGATCCATGAAAATGTCATTCCTGGGTAATGAATTGAATTTTTAAATTAATTACATTTCTACCATTGTTGGCATATACAAATGTACTGATCTCCATAATTGGAGCTCAACAAACAATTAGTGCTCGGAAAACTACATTTTAATCACAATTAATATAATCAATTTGGGATTTCATATAGACATGGGCTCATTTTTGGCTGCTGATAACTCAAAATTCAGAACCAAATAAAATAAAATTTAAACTTGGAAAATGTTTAAAAATGATTTCCAATAAAGTAAATAAGACTTGTTTTATCATTAACTCAACAAAAAACAGAATTGTGTAATCTAACACACAAATATGGGTTAAATTAACAGAGGTTTTCTGTTATCCAAGAATGATATGTTGTTATCCAGGAATGACAAAACAAAAAGTTTTTCTTTATAATCAGGCACTAACTTAACCACCTATGGACAACTATAACTTAGCTATCATCACTTAAGGTAATCTTTTAGATCAAATAGATAGTTTTTTTAATATAAAAACATTATAAATGTTTTATCCAAAAGTACACATGATATTGCTACAAAGTGCACCAGTGACCGAAAACATTTTAAGAGACGCTTCCTGACCTCTGCACATGTTCTGGTGCTCCTTCAGGGTCTTCTTTTTGATACAATATTATGTCACATGACATACCAAAATGCATTATGGTATATAATGGTCACTGATGTCTGTTATCCAGGGCTGACATTAGAGAAATCACACTTTGGAGACAAAAGTCTTTCTGTCATAAAAATGTAAATAAGCTTAGTATTACCACTATATTTGTAGGTAATTTTTTGTAAATTTCAAATTTTTGTCTATATATATCTGTATTTTAGCGTGTCAAATATTTTTTTAATAGTGCACATGTGTGTAAAATGTGCTCGGGAACTCCGGAGTATGACGTATTAGGAACAGCAGCTTCTCGGAGATCTGGAATATATGAATTAGCAGAAGTTGTTGTCCTCCACCTCTGCGTGACGTCATTAACAACAGCCCTCAATGGGTCACAGCACAGAGCTGCCAGCGTTTACTAATGAATAGGCAAGAATAAACCTGGTGTCCTCCATGATTCTTGAAAGCACTCAGAAGTGGGAAGTAGGACATTTCCAATAAGCATGTGAAGGCAGCATAAATGTGCTAGAAATATGGAATATATATCATGCAATAAAACACACAGATCCATACAACCAGTCTCTCATTTTACACTGTCTGTATATCTAAAAAGGTCCTGTTCACATATATGATCTCTAAATGCTGGTTTGAAATGTGTGAAAGCCGAGGAAAATCGTGTGTCTTAATTCCCTGAAATAAACATAACCAGTAGATTAATGGAGGGCGTCTGTATCTGACAGGAGGGGGAAAGATTGCTTATTGATCCATATCAAAATTTTCATGCTAATCATGAAGAGGAATAGTGGTGTGTGTGGTATGAGAGTTAATAATCTGATTTCTAAGCTGTCGGAGATCATTGGAGTCAGTGTGAGGGCCCAATCAGAGCTGTGTTCCCGAGCCGGACTCGTGTCCCCGGGGCCCGGCCGGCCCTCACCCGCACTGGACCCGCAGTGATGGAGGATATGATCTAGACATGTCCACAAATTACATGTTTAACATTTCAGAGGACATTTGCAGCAGATGGTAAGAGAAGAAAGGAGGAAAGGAGAGAGACAGACAGGGAATGGGAACGAGTCTGGCAGTGTTGGGGAGTTTTCCAGCTTTAGCCCTGCGCTATCGACTGTGAATTTTCATTTGAAAGCATGCTTGAAATTCTTACTTTCATTTTAATGTTTAGTAGGCTATATGCCATTTCAATCCCTCAACAACAAAAAAACAAAAAAAAGCATCTGAAGTTGGTTTGGTTTCTTGGAGACGTTTAACTCTTCACACTCTCGGCTTCCTCAGTTTAACCTTTATAGTCGAATGACTGGACCGTTGATGAGCTTGTGTAATATAAGTCGCCAATGGATGACAATTATGTGTAACGTTTTGTTCTCACTGTGACTCTTATATGACTGTTTTACCTTATGATTGCGATGCATCATGAAGTCATTCAGTGATTCCGAGTGTAGGGGAAGTTCAGAGTTCAGAGCACGTTCACTGAGATGGGTGAACTCATTCGTCATCTGTGCAGCACTGGCACACGTTCACTGCGGTCAGCGTGGAAGACGTGCGATTATAGTGTTTACATGCTCGTATAATGTGAGTAAAATTGGGAGTTTGTTTACTCATGTTATGAGCATAGTTACATGAAGATAATTGCAGTATTCTGCTAACATCTACAGGTGAAGTTTAAGCACACTCAGTAGTGTACAGACGTGTGCTGTTTGACTGCTGTTAAAGGGACTTTGAGAATGCCACCTAAATACAGTACATGATGCCACATGTGTGATATATCAAACTCCAAACTGGGAACACTAGGCATGTTTTCGGAGCAGGTACATGTGCTGATGTATATCATCTGTGCTTCAGCGAGGAGGACTCATCACTTTCACTGTGTTTTGATTTGGGGAAGGTTAGCCAGCGTGATTATTCATGAGCCATGCAAGTGTTCAAGTGTTTATGTACTTGAGTAATGTCTGCATTCACTCAACAGTGAAGAGAAACGCACACACTACTATAGTCTATCAAACAGAGACAA